>NC_143154.1:11699254-11882362 GCF_041381405.1 Jatropha curcas | reverse complement strand
CCATGTTGTTCTCCTGTGCTCACTTGAGCTCCATGTTGTGATGGTTGATCCATATCATTCCCCCTTCCTCAAAAGATTGTCCTCAAATCTGCATCCATGTCAAAAGGAGACAAATCACTAACATAAAGGTACGGAAACACCATACTCACCTGGCAAGTCTATCTTGTAGGCGTTGTCATTGATGCGTTCCAAGACTTGGAATGGACCATCTCCACGTGCATCTAGCTTAGACTTTCGTTGGTTGGGAAACCTTTCCTTCCGAAGGTGCACCCAAACCCAATCTCCAGGCGCAAACACCAGCTTCTTCCTTCCTTTGTTTGCCCTGTCAGCATATTTTGTTCCTCTTTTCAATATTTGCTCGAGCCTTCTCATGTAAAGACTTCACCAATTCAGCCTTTTATCACCATCTAAACTAGAGAGCTCATGTAAAGGTAAAGGAACAAGATCCCAAAACAGTTAGTGGGTTAAATCCATAAACAAGTTCAAATGGAGTAAAACATGAAGTAGAATGTATGCTTCGATTATATGCAAATTCAATAAATGGCAAACAATCCTCCCAAGTTTTCAAATTTTTACCCACTATCGCACGAAGTAAAGTTCCTAAAGTCCTATTCACAACTTCAGTTTGTCCATCTGTTGTGGATGACAGGTAGTAGAGATAAGTTTTGTACCTAGCTTACCCCACAAAACCTTCCAAAATGTGAAGGAACTTAGCATCCCTATCAGAAAACGATAGTCCGTGGAACTCCATGTAATCGAACCACCTCTCTAAAACAATTCAGCACTATGAATGGCATCATCATTTTATGACAAGGAATGAAATGAGCCATTTGTTGAACCTATCAACCACTACAAATATACTGTCTCTACCATGCCTAGTCCTAGGTAATCCAAGTACAAAATCCATAGAGATATCAACCCAAGGTGAACTAGGAACTGGTAAAGGCATATACAAGCCATGAGGCATAGACTTAGACTTGGCCTGTTTACAAGTAAGGCAAGAATCACAAACTTTCTCGACATCTTTACGCATATGAGGCCAATAAAAATGTTCATTCAACATGTCATAAGTCTTATGTACCCCAAAATGTCCCATCAATCCCCCACAATGAGACTCAAGTACAAGCAAATCACGCATAGAGCATTAGGAACACAAAGTTTTACTACCTTAAACAAATATCCTTCATGTCGATAAAATTTATCAAATGCTCCATGTTCACATGCCAATACACATTACCAAAATCTGAATCAGACACATACAATCCTAACATACTCAAATCCTAGCAACTTAGAACTAAGAGTAGTAAGTAAGCATGTCTCCGTGACAATGCATCAGTAACAACGTTATCCTTTCCATGCTTGTATTTAATAACGTAAGGGAATTGTTTCAATGAACTCAACCCACTACCATGTCGCTTGTTGAGCTTACCTTGACCCTTCAAGTGTTTTAGGGCTTCATGATCAGTGTGAATGACAAACTCCTTAGGTAATAAGTAGTGTTTGCCATACGTTCAAAGTCCTCACCAAGGCATATAGCTCCTTATCATAGGTCGAGTAATTGAGTTGTGCTCCATTCAACTTCTCACTGAAGTAGGCAATTGGCTTCTTCTCTTGCATCAGCACTCTCCAATACCTACACCAGAAGCATCACACTCAATTTCAAAGGTGTTCTCAAATTAGGTAAAGAAAGTATTGGAGCGGATGTCAACTTCCCTTTAAGCATGTCAAACGCTTTCTGTTGTCCTCGCCCCACTTGAACCCAACTTCCTTTAATTACCTCCGTGAGGTGGTGCAGCAATCGAAGAGAAATCTTGTACAAACCGTCGGTAGAAACTTGCCAACCCATGGAAACTTCGTACATCCGAAGCTGATTTCGGCGTCGGCCATTCCTTGATAGCTTTCACTTTCTTCATCCACCTCTATACCTGCACCTCACAACAAAACCAAGAAACACAAGTCTATCTATACAAAATGTGCATTTCTTAAGCTTAGCATACAATTGTTCAGTTCTCAAAGCTTGTAATACTAGCCTAACATGCCCAACATGATCATTAAGAGACTTGCTATAAACAAGTATATCATCAAAGTACACAACTACAAATTTTCCTAAGAAAGCACGTTTTTGACTGTAGCAATTTACTGTAGCACACGTTTTTGACTTATATCCTCACTTAACCTACAAATGTGACCCAATTTAGGTAGGGTAGGGCTTAACAAGGTATAAGTGGATGGTTTGTCTCCCAATTCAATTTAGGTAGGTAATGAATTAATATTTGGTGGTCCAACAATGAATTTTGTGTTTTCTCAAGATAAGATCCCAAATCAAGTCAAAATATAATATCCTTCAATTGAATGTAAGATAGACTATCAATAAATTCCCAAATCAAGTCAAAATGCCTTTGGTTGTCCAGCAATTGTGTCTTCCAATTTCAATCTAGGTAGATATTGACTTAGTATGTGGTTGTCCAACAATTTTGTGTCTCCCAATTCAACTTAAGTAGGTAATGACCTTAACAAATTCTGACTTATCTCTCTTTATCATGACCCTTTTTTTTTTTTTTTTTTTAATCAAGAAACAAGCAAAAACAAGAATATTCAAAGATAGATCTTGAATTAGTCAAAAGGGTAACTAGAAAATGATGCAAACAGTAAGAAGATACAAAAAGAAAACTAGATTCAAGAAGATTTAAAGAGAAATTATCTAAATCCAACAAAATCTAAAGAAATTGTCTAGATCCAACAAGATCTAAAGAGATAATGTCTAGATCAACAAGATCTAAAGAGAAAATGTTTAGATCCAACAAGATCTAAAGAGATAATGTCTAGATCCAACAAGATCTAAAGAGATAATGTAACACGAAGATAAACAACAATGAATCCAACAACAAGAAACTCAAATTCCTAACTAAGATAACAGAACTTACCCCAAAACTTTGATTTGGCTCTGATACCAAATGATAAGGAACCGGGATCGGCAATCAAAGGAATGAGATGTAAGTTCGCCTCTATGGCACCCCACGTTATAATGAAACGGAAACACCACCAATAATCGAGCAAAGAACAAGATAAACGCCACAAATGAATTGATAAGTTTACCTTAATTCTTGATGCAATTAGAGGATAGCAAATTCTCACAATCACTCTAATTAAGAAGAACATGCAAGAGCATGAGCAATTCTGCCTTTGATTCAAATTATGCCAAAAATCTCGTTTTACATCTTAAGGAGGCTATTTATATGCCTTAAACAAACATAACCCTAAAGAAGACATCTAACTAGGCTGCCCTAGGGCCAAAACACATGGGCTTAACTCTAAACACAAATAAAGTCATTTCCAGCCCAAAACAACAACAACATTAATATTGGGCAGATTGCATGCATCATAAAACCAACCCAAAACAACTTAAAAAAACACTATGAGCCCATATTACATATTAAGAGACCAAAACATGCAACAAGGGATAAGGACCGTCCAAGCCCACATCCCTTACATATTAGCATGGCTAGGGTGTGCTACACCAACAGCACATGTCTCCAACATTGTAAGAAGCCTAGGTGTGCCTTCAAGTTCCACCAACACTTGTTAAATGCCACATCATGAAGTTCTTGTGTAATTTGGGCTTGAACATATAAGGATATGGCTGCCCCATATCTCTTTGCTTGACTTCTTGTAATTGGCCCACTAGGAAACACTAATGGATCTCCCATGTTGTTCTCCTGCTCCCTTGAGCTCCATGGTTGAGTGATGGTTGATCCATATCACTGTCCCCCATCCAAAAGTACCTCTAAGAATGCTTTGAAATGTTTCAAATGCCAAGGGTATGGACACTTCCAATCTGAATGTCCTTCAAGGAAAATGACCCTTAGAGAGATAGAGGAGATTGAGGAAGAAATATACCATGCTGATTCTGTTGCAGTAAATAGTGAATTGAATGTTGATGAGGTATGCTAGTTTGTGATGCAATGGAAGATGGGGAGTGTTTAGTGATGATGCGTATTTTGAATATTGAAAAGAATGAGGAGGATTGGAGGAGGAAATCCTTATTTCCACTAGATGTTTGACAAAAAATAAATTGTGTGAAGTTATTATTGATAGTGGTGCATGTGAGAATGTTGTATCCAATGAAATGGTTGCGAAGTTGGGACTGAAAACTGAGCCAATTGACAACCCTTATAGGTTGGCTTGGCTGAATTCTGAGCATGAAATTAAAGTCACTAAGAAGTGTCTAGTTCCTTTGCAATTGGGCAATACGTGGATGAGGTGAGCTGCCATGTTATCCCAACGACAGCTTGTCACTTGCTTCTTGGGAGACCTTGGTTGTATGATAAGGATGTGCAACACCAAGGAAAGGCCAATACTTACACCTTTTTCCATGAGGGTAACACCATCTTGCTCACACCGTCTACCCGAGAAGCGAAAGAAGAAAAGAGAAGTTGGAATGGTTGGATTGTTATCCAATGATGAGAAGAGTGAGATCATGGAAGGGCTGCCTAGCTATGTTCCAATTGATGTGGAGGATGAGCCTAAACAGAATCATGTGATTCCAAAAGAGGTAAAATTTCTTATTAGAGAGTTTGAGAGAGTTTTCCCGAACACTTTACCTATCGGTTTGCCCCCCTAAGATCAATACAACATGAGATCAGTTTTGTTCCGGGAGCTCATATTCCCATAAGCACTCCTATAGAATGAGTCCTAAAGAGAGTGATGAATTACAAAAGCAAGTTGATGAATTGTTAAAGAGAGGCTTTATAAGGGAGAGTGTTTCTCCTTGTGTTGTGCCAGCCTTTGTTGTTCCTAAAAATGGCAAGTGGAGAATGGTGATAGATTCAAGGGCTGTTAACAAGATAACGATCAAGTACAGGTTTCCTATTCCAAGGCTTGATGATATGCTTGATCGATTGCATGGAGCTTCAATTTTCTCAAGGATTGATCTTGCAAATGGATTCTACCAAAGTCGTGTTAGAGAAGGTGATGAGTGGAAGACAGCCTTCAAGACCAATGAGGGGCTGTATGATGTTGGTCATGCCTATGGGACTCTCTAATTCACCTTCCACCTTTATGCTACTCTGAATGAGGTACGGTACACCTTTTCTTAACAAAATTTGTGGTGATATACTTTGGATGATAATCTGATCTTTAGTACTAGTTTACATGAGCATTATATGCATTTGAGACTTGTTTTTGAGGTTTGTGTGATACGGATCCCCTACCACCAGCCCACCTATGGATGCTCAAGGAGGAAACAAGGACCACAACAACTGGCAATCCATTAGCACTCTCCTAATGGACCAATACAGGAGCCGTGCAAAGAAGTATGGACGCAGAACCATGTCCCTATATATTCAAGAACAAATCAACACAAGAGCTCCATGACCTTGCGTTCAAACAAGTGCTATGAAAGAACTGAAGGAACACCTAAGTTTCTCACATTAATAGAGCACAAGTGGAGTGGGAACATGTTTGGATAGCAAGAGCTCCTTTGCGCTTCTCGCGCTCGCGCAGTGAAGGTTCGGTTCGCCGCTCACGCATGTTGGAATCGCGCTCGCGATTTGCGCTGCCTAACTCACTGCCTCTCCTTTGCGCTTCTCGCGCTCGCGCAGTGAAGGTTCGCGCTCGCGAAGTGTCGCTCGCGCTCGCGCATGTTGGAATCGCGCTCGCGATTTGCGCTGCCTAACTCACTGCCTCTCCTTTGCGCTTCTCGCGCTCGCGCAGTGAAGGTTCGCGCTCGCGAAGTGTCGCTCGCGCTCGCGCATGTTGGAATCGCGCTCGCGACTTGCACTGCCTAACTCTCTGCCTCTCCTTTGCGCTTCTCGCGCTCGCGCACGGTAGAATCGCGCTCGCGAGGTGTGGTCGCGCTCGCGTATGTGAGGCTCGCGCTCGCGAAGGAAGCTAGTTAGCTTATTTTGTGCTTTGTAATGGGTTGGGCCTCCAATATTTCAGCCACCCTTGATTAATTAGCCTTATTTTGTTTAGATTTAGTTAATCTTTAGTAGATTTGGAATAGATATCCAAATCCTTAAGTTATTATGATTTTTTAGTCAACTCCTTAGTTGGTTTAGATTTGCTAAATCCTACTCCTTAGCTAACTCTAAATCCTCTAAGGATCTGGACCTCTTAGATTAGTATAAATAGCTTGTTATTTTGTAATCTTCAAGAATCAACAATTAATGAATTAAAGACTATTTCTTCATGCTTAGGCGTGTTCATGTTTTTAGAGAGTGTGAGATTGCATTCTTCTAATTGCATCAAGAATCAAGGTAAACTTATCAATTCTTTGTGGCGTTTATCTTATTCTTTTACTCTATTATTGGTGTTCTTGCTTCTTTAAGCTTTGGGTGCCATAGAGGGGAATTTATTCTAGATCTTTGATCTATTCCAAAACTTGTCATTGAGTTCATGAAATTTATTTTCATTAGGTTCCGCGTCAGTTTGGTATCAGAGCCAAAGATTAAGGTAAATTCTTATTTATCTTAGCTCTAGGATCTGTGTTTATTTGTTTTTCTTATTCTTATTGTTCTTGTGTTTGTTTTCTTCTTCATCTTATTCTTTTATGTTTGTTTTCTTGTTTGATTGTTTCAATTCGTTTTTGTTTCAATTAAATTTAGTAATTTCGTGCTTGTTTCAATTCTGGAAGTTTAGATCTTAGATCTTGTTGCCAAAAAAAAAAAAAAAAAAAAAAAAAAAAAAAAGAGTATAGAAAGAAAATTTCGTCCACCATTGAAATTGCTTGTGTGGATCTTGATTTTGTTCCTGCAACCAAGAGATTTGATCCTAATTCAAAGGGATTTTACCTTATTATGTGGGATTTTGCCATAATTTGTGGGATTATTCCTAATCCTTAAGAGATTTGACCATATCTAGTGGGATTGTGCCTAATCCTAAGGGATTTGACCATATTTTGTGGGATTTAGTTTATCCACCATAATCTTGTGATAAAATCCAATCTTAACTACTTCTGGATAAGATAACAAAGATTAGTTGACCATATCTTTGAGATTGAGAAAATCTACTACAATCCTTGTCAAATCTAAGAATCCTACTTAAATTGGGTTGCATTAAAAAGGGAACAAGGTAGCACGCCCGTGCTACACCTCAAGCACACCCGTGCTAGATCTTGCCTACCACTTGTTGGACTAGGCCTAATTACACACGCCCGTGCTCTGTTCTAGCCCTATCTTAAAATTGTGTTCTTTTGATTTTTCTTTGTTTGCTTGCTTTGTTTTGGGTAGAATTAATTAGGTCCATATTTGGTTTGCTTTGTAGTAAGCTAAATTCATACATTATATCCTAAAATTGTCTTTTAAATTCTAGTTTCTTGTTTTTGTGTGAACTTTCTATTGCTTCTATTACATTGTTAGGGTGTGTTTGCTTGTTCACTACACTCTAATTGATCATTAAAGTAGTGCATTGTTTATGTTCTTGTGCTACTGTCCATATCGTTTTTTTTTTTTGTCTTCTTTCTAGATTTTGTGCTTGCTTTTCATTGTTAAGTTTTATTCCTTGACTCTAAACGTGATCTTTGAGTTGGTTGGTTGAACTAAGATTCTGAAGTTCAATTGGAAGAATTGCAAGGAGTGATTCAAGAGTGTAAACACGTGAGGGAGTGAATTACCATTAACTCAAATCTTCTTGTGTTTTCTTTTGAATACTAACCATGAGCACAGGCAAATCTGGAGATGGTAATGATGGAATTCCAATTAAAGATCCTCAATTAAAACTCTTCATGGAAGCAATTCAAGGACAGTTTAGAACCTTCAATAATCTTGTCCAAGACATGAGGGAGGAATTGCAAGAGATAAAGGCTTCACAAAGCTCTAATACAACTAAAACTCGTCCACAAGCTAGATTTCAGGACCATGATGATGAAGAGAGTGAAGAGACCAATCCTAATAAACTTGATGGGGACTTGGGATCAATTAAGATGAGGATTCCAGAATTCAAAGGCAACAATAATGCTGAAGAATTCCTTGAATGGGAGAGAAAGGTAGAACAAATCTTTGAATGCCATAACTATTCTCAAGAAAAGAAATCGCATCTTGCTGCTGTTGAATTCAAAGGTTATGCCATGTTTTGGTGGGAACAATTGCTGTTGAAAAGAAGAAGGAAAGGATTACGACCCGTACCACCATGGGAGATCATGAAAGAGCTAATGCACAAAAAATTTGTCCCTACTCATTACTTTAGGGATTTACATAACAAATTAGCTAGAATGGTGCAAGGAGGAAGGAGTGTTGAAGAATACTACAAGGAGATGGAGATTTGCATGGCCAGAGCCAAGATTGAAGAGGAGGAGCAAATCACCATGTCACGTTTCCTAGGGGGTCTCAATAAAGACATTGCTGATGCTTTAGAGATGTATAGGTATGAAAGCTTAGAGGAGATGGTAGATATGGCCATGAAACTTGAAAGACAGAAAAAGGGGAGATCCAACACCAGCAAGTATTCCAACAACACATGGGGATCTAAATGGTCTAAAGAAGGTGAGAAGAAGGAATTTAGAGGTTCAAATTCTCAAAGGACAGATTCAACTTCAAAGGGTAAAGAAACTGTCCAAACTCCATTTAAAAGCAACAAAGGTACTTCTAACTCTACAACCCCTTCTAGAGAAATTAAATGCTTTAAATGTTTGGGGAAAGGGCATTATGCATCTCAATGTCCTAATAAAAGAGTTATGATTGCTAAAGATGATGGGAATATTAGTTCTGAATCTGAATGTAGTGATTATGATGATATGCCTAATTTAGATGATGATAATGATGATTCAGAAAATTTAATACTTCCTGAACATGGAGAAGCTTTGGTTGCTAGACGTGCTTTGAACATGCATGTAAAAGAAGAAAGCCTTGAGCAACGTGAGAATATATTTCACACTAGATGTTTGATTAGTGGAAAAGTGTGTACTCTTATTGTTGATGGGGGTAGTTGCACTAATGTTGCTAGTGTAAACATGGTAAACAAACTGAACTTAACTTGTCTCAAGCATCCTAAGCCTTATAGGTTGCAATGGTTAAATGATTGTGGGGAGGTGAAAGTAACTAAACAGGTACTTGTGCCATTTTCTATTGGATGGTATGAAGATGAGATTTTGTGTGATATAGTACCTATGCAAGCTGGACATCTATTGTTGGGAAGACCATGGCAATATGATAGAAGAGCACTTCATGATGGATTCCACAATCGATATTCTTTGATTCATAAAGGGAAAAAGGTGGTTCTTGTACCTTTATCACCTCAAGAGGTTTATGAAGACCAAAGAAAGATAATTGAGAGAGAGAGAGAGGTTTCGGCCTTGAGAAAAAAAGAGAGTGAGAATCTGAGATTGAGAGAACAAAAGAGAGAAAAAAGTAAGGATGAGGGAAAAGAGGCCACAAAAATAACAAAACAAATTAATGGCCCAATTGTGAGTGAAAAACAAAGAGAGGAGAAAAAGAAACAGACTTTTTATGCAAGAACTAGAGAGGTTAAGTGTGCCATTGCCTTAGAGAAGCCCATATTGCTTCTTAGGTACAAGGAAGTTTTGTTTACTGAATCTAACACTAACCTTGACAATTTGCCTTCTATGTTTGTTTCTATGTTGCAGGAATTTGATGATGTCTTTCCTAGTGAATTACCAAGTGGTTTACCACCTTTAAGAGGAATAGAAAATCAAATTGACTTCATTCCTGGATCCACCATTCCAAATAGGCCTGCCTATAGAAGCAATCCAATGGAAACAAAGGAGTTGCAAAGGCAAGTGGATGAACTTATGGAGAAAGGTTTGGTGAGAGAAAGTATGAGCCCGTGTGCCGTTCCCGTGCTTCTAGTACCTAAAAAGGATGGAACATGGCGCATGTGTGTTGATTGTAGAGCAGTCAACAAAATCACAGTAAAGTATAGACACCCTATCCCTAGACTTGATGATATGTTAGATGAATTGCATGGGGCAACTTACTTTACTAAAATTGATTTAATGAGTGGTTACCATCAAATTAGAATGCAACCAGGTGATGAATGGAAAACTGCTTTTAAAACTAAGTATGGTTTGTATGAATGGTTAGTTATGCCTTTTGGACTATCTAATGCACCTAGTACTTTTATGAGGCTTATGAACCATGTATTGCGTGCCTTCTTAGGAAAGTTTGTGGTTGTATACTTTGATGATATACTCATCTATAGCAAGTCTCTTAATGATCATATTGAGCATGTTAGGATAGTGTTACAAACTTTGAGGACAGAAAAGTTGTATGCTAAACTTAACAAATGCACATTTTGTATAGATAGACTTGTATTTCTTGGTTTTATTGTGAGTGCACAGGGTATTGAAGTAGATGAGGAGAAAGTGAAAGCTATCAAAGAATGGCCAACTCCCAAATCGGTTTCTGAAGTTAGGAGTTTTCATGGGTTGGCAAGCTTCTATAGAAGGTTTGTTAAAGATTTCTCTTCAATTGCAGCACCACTAACAGAAATTATCAAAAAGGAAGTTGGATTTAAGTGGGGAGAAGAACAATAAAGGGCATTCGAAACACTAAAAGGGAAGTTAACTTCTACACCTATACTTTCTTTGCCTAATTTTGATAATACTTTTGAGATTGAGTGTGATGCTTCTGGAGTGGGAATTGGGGCTGTCCTAATGCAAGAAAAGAAGCCAATTGCCTACTTTAGTGAGAAGTTGAATGGAGCACAACTCAACTATTCAACCTATGACAAAGAGCTTTATGCCTTGGTAAGAACTTTACATGTTTGGCAACACTACTTATTACCTAAAGAGTTTGTCATCCATACTGACCATGAGGCCCTAAAACACTTGAAGGGTCAAGGTAAGCTCAATAAAAGACATGGTAAGTGGGTTGAATTTATTGAACAATTTCCATATGTGATTAAATACAAGCATGGAAAAGACAATGTTGTTGCTGATGCATTATCAAGAAGATATACTCTAATTACTGCTCTTAGCTCTAAATTGCTTGGATTTGAGTATGTTAAAGACTTGTATGTGAATGATTCTGATTTTGGCAACATATATGTAGCATGTGAGCATGGAGCATTTGATAAGTTCTATAGACATGATGGATATTTGTTTAAGAACAACAAACTTTGTGTGCCTAAATGTTCTATGCGTGAATTGCTTGTGATTGAATCTCATAGTGGGGGATTGATGGGACACTTTGGGGTACATAAGACTTATGATATGTTGAATGAACACTTCTATTGGCCTCATATGATTAAAGATGTAGAGAGGGTTTGTAACTCTTGTATTACTTGTAAACAGGCCAAATCTAAGTCTATGCCTCATGGATTATACATGCCTTTACCTGTTCCTAGTTCTCCTTGGATTGATATATCTATGGACTTTGTACTTGGATTACCTAGGACTAAACGTGGTAAAGATAGCATATTTGTTGTTGTTGATAGATTTAGCAAGATGGCTCATTTTATTCCTTGTCATAAAACTGATGATGCCAATAATGTTGCTGAATTATTCTTTAAAGAAGTGGTAAGATTGCATGGGGTACCAAGAACAATAGTTTCTGATAGGGACGCAAAGTTTCTTTCACACTTTTGGAGGGTTTTGTGGGGTAAACTTGGAACTAAATTACTTTATTCTACAACTTGTCATCCACAAACAGATGGACAAACTGAAGTTGTGAATAGAACTTTAGGAACATTGCTTCGTGCTATTGTGGGTAAGAACTTGAAAACTTGGGAAGATTGTTTGCCATTCATTGATTTTGCATATAATCGTAGCATACATTCTACCTCAGGTTTTAGCCCATTTGAACTTGTTTATGGCTTTAATCCACTAACTGTATTAGATCTTGTTCCTTTACCTTTGAATGAACTTTCTAATCTAGATGGTGAGAAAAAGGCAGAATTGGTGAAGTCTTTACATGAGAAGGCTAGAGCCAACATAGAAAAGAGGAACAAGCAATATGCTAATCAAGCCAACAAGGGCAGGAAGAAGTTAGTACTTATGCCAGGTGATTGGGTTTGGGTACACTTTCGCAAGGAAAGATTTCCCAACCAAAGGAAGAATAAGCTAGATGCACGTGGAGATGGGCCATTCCAAGTCTTAGAACGCATCAATGACAATGCCTACAAAATAGACTTACCAGGTGAGTATAATGTTTCTGCAACTTTTAATATTAGTGATTTGTCTCCCTTTGACATGGATGCAGATTTGAGGACAAATCTTTTTAAAGAAGGGGGGGATGATACGGATCCACTACCACCAACCACCTATGGAGCTCAAGGAAACAAGGACCACAACAATGGCAATCCATTAGCACTTCCTAATGGACCAATTACAAGGAGCCGTGCAAAGAAGTATGGAGCAACCATGTCCTTATATATTCAAGAACAAATCACACAAGAGCTCCATGACCTTGCTTTCAACAAGTGCTATGAAGAACTTGAAGGAACACCTAAGTTTCTCACATTAATAGAAGCACAAGTTGAGTGGGAACCATGTTTGGATAGCACGCCCATGCAAGGTGGCACACCCCAGGCCATGCAAGCTCACTGCATCTCCTTTGCGCTTCTCGCGCTCGCGCAGTGAAGGTTCGCGCTCGCGCATGTTGGAATCGCGCTCGCGATTTGCGCTGCCTAACTCACTGCCTCTCCTTTGCGCTTCTCGCGCTCGCGCAGTGAAGGTTCGCGCTCGCGAAGTGTCGCTCGCGCTCGCGCATGTTGGAATCGCGCTCACGATTTGCGCTGCCTAACTCACTGCCTCTCCTTTGCGCTTCTCGCGCTCGCGCAGTGAAGGTTCGCGCTCACGCTCGCGCATGTTGGAATCGCGCTCGCGACTTGCGCTGCCTAACTCTCTGCCTCTCCTTTGCGCTTCTCGCGCTCGCGCACGGTAGAATCGCGCTCGCGAGGTGTGGTCGCGCTCGCGTATGTGAGGCTCACGCTCGCGAAGGAAGCTAGTTAGCTTATTTTGTGCTTTGTAATGGGTTGGGCCTCCAATATTTCGGCCACCCTTGATTAATTAGCCTTATTTTGTTTAGATTTAGTCAATCTTTAGTAGATTTGGAATAGATATCCAAATCCTTAAGTTATTATGATTTTTTAGTCAACTCCTTAGTTGGTTTAGATTTGCTAAATCCTACTCCTTAGCTAACTCTAAATCCTCTAAGGATCTGGACCTCTTAGATTAGTATAAATAGCTTGTTATTTTGTAATCTTCAAGAATCAACAATTAATGAATTAAAGACTATTTCTTCATGCTTAGGCGTGTTCATGTTTTTAGAGAGTGTGAGATTGCATTCTTCTAATTGCATCAAGAATCAAGGTAAACTTATCAATTCTTTGTGGCGTTTATCTTATTCTTTTACTCTATTATTGGTGTTCTTGCTTCTTTAAGCTTTGGGTGCCATAGAGGGGAATTTATTCTAGATCTTTGATCTATTCCAAAACTTGTCATTGAGTTCATGAAATTTATTTTCATTGGGTTCCGCGTCAGCTTCCCTGTCTAAGGTATTTGAAAAGGTCAAATCTGCAGGTTTGTTACAGCCGTTAGAACCTAGACCACCTCCTACTCCTTTGCTCAAGAACTATAACTAGAATGCATTCTGTACATTTCATCAAGGGAATGGTCATACCATGACTAGTGCTTACGATTGAGGCATGAAATTCAAAATTTAATTGATGAAGGCAAAGTGACAGATCCTAAGAAGTTAAGGCCTAGTACATGAACTAACCCATTGTCAAACTTTCGCAATGTGCCACCCCCTAAGAATTTGTATATGGTCGAGTTTGGTAAGACTCCCGAGGAGGTAATGGCTGAGTTTGAGGAAGAAGAGGAGGAAAGTGAAAGAGAGCAGTTGTTGGAGCAAGGTTTTGTAATGGTCCTGAATGTCTAGGAAGACAGTGATAAAGAATGGATGAACCCCAATGATGGGTGGATACAAAGTGAAGACAATCTATTAGTGAATCCTATTACTCTTGATATATGGAGTAGTGAGGAGGAAAAGGAAGCCAAAGAAGTGAATAATTTGACCCGCAGTAGTCGCGTCTATCAGCCGGACATGATCAAAGCAAGAGAGCAAAATTAAAAAGCGAGCCATTTGGTTAGGCCGAAGATAGATATAGAGGACGATGCACTGATTAAGCAGCTCAAAAGAACCCATGCCAATGTTAGCATGTGGGATTTACTTGTCTCATTAAAGAAATACTGAGAGGCTCTGCTCAAGGCAATGGTTGAGATTCTAGTTTCATTGATAATGTCCATCATTGAATTTGTAGGGTTGGTTCAGTATAATGTCCTTACAATTACCTTTTCTGATTATGAATTTCCACCCGAGGGTAGGAATCACACCATAGCTTTGTTCATTAAGGCTAAAGTAAGAGGGAGAATTACAAGCAACGTCATGATCGATGACAGTTCTACTTTAAATGAGTGTCCTTTAAAGCTATTGTCTAAATTCAAGCTGAACGTGTCTAATTTTGAGCCTTTTATTGTCATCCGTGCATATGATGATTCAAAAAGATAGGTTGAGGGTATATTCAAGACCATAGCAAAGGTGGGGCCGATCGAGAAAGAGACTGAATTTATAGTGATTGATGTGAATACTCAAATTTTGAGGCTCAAAAAGCCAGTTTTCCCGGCCGCGGCGGTGGCGGCTGCGCTGCCGGCGATAGCGGCTGCAGTCGCCTGTGAATACCCTTTTTTGAGGCTCAAAGAGCCAGTTTTCCCGGACTGCAAACAGTCCGACCGGACCAAAAGCCATTTTGGAAGCTCACCGAAAGTATGCCAATATGGTACTTGAAACATCCGGGACGTCGCGAGGATCGCGGAACTGGTCCCGGAATTTTTTTCGGAGGTCCGGAGCTCCCGAAAAAGCCTCCGGAGCGAGAAATAGCAAAACCACCAGGCACAGCGGCTCTGGCCGCCGTCTGCCAGCGGCCCAGCTGCCGAGCCCCGGCGGCCCGGCCGCCGAACCCCGGCGGCTGTGAATACTCAAATTTTGAGACTCAAAAAGCCTGTTTTCCCGGACTGCAAACAGTCCGGCGGTCGGACCGAAGGCTATTTTGGAAGTTCATCGGAAGTATACCAATATGGTACTCGAAACGTCCGAAAAATTACGAGGATCACGGAACTGGTCCCAGAATATTTTTTGGAGGTCTAGAACTCCCGAAAAAGCCTTTGGAGTGGAAAAAATAGAAAGGCGCACGGGTCGCCCTTGCAGGGCGAGCCCGCCCTTAAGGGCGGTCCAGCCCACCCTAGCAGGGTGGGCACGCCCGCCCGGACCAGGCGGGCAGGCCCACCCATCAGGGCGGGCACGCCCGCCCTCGGGTCCTTTTTTTCCTATAAAAGGCAGCCCCGGTGCTCCGTTTTGAGACACTCAGTCTGTGTTGACGGACGTTCCTTCTCCCTACGCTCTTTACGATTCTTTACTGCTTTCTTGCATTTTTTTTTTAATTTTAGTTTTATTTTATTGTTGTGATACTTGGTCACTTGAAATTAAATTAAAATTAATTCCCTTAACGAGGAGCTTAACCTGGAGTTAAGAAGCGGTCGACGATTAAATCAGGTACATGAACTGAACTCTGCCTATTTAATTTTAGCACTTCATGCATGCTTCTTTTCTACTTCTAATAATTCTACAACTGCATAAATGCATCCATGTCATCATTAGGCAAACGAATTGCCTCAATTAAATAAATTTAGGCTAAATGCCCGGTTAATTAATAATCGTGGTATTAAAGCCTAAATCCGACAATATTGGCTTAAAATACCTAGTTAATTAATAGCTATGGTGTAATCGCCTTTATTTCAAACAAATCTGGCTTAAGTCCAATTAATTAATAATTGTGGCTAAAAGCCTTAATCGATCACGTTTTGGCAGCAAATTGCCTACAATTAAATCAATTCATTTTGGCAAAATGCCTTAAAATTAATCAACTTATTTTAGCTAAAAGCCTTAAATCAATCATTTTGGCGACAATCGCCCAATCAACATCATTTTGGCAATCAAATTGCCTAAATCACTCTTTTTGGCTAAAAGCCTTAAAATCAATCATTTTGGCGACAATAGCCTAAAATCACATCGATTTTTGGCAACAATCGCCTAAATCAATCTTTTTGGCTAAAAGCCATTAAAATCAACATTTTTGGCATCAAATGCCTAAAACAATCAATCTTTGGCAAAATGCCCAAAATGCACAAAGCATACACACACTCATGCATAAAGCATACCCATTCAAAGCCCTCTAAAAGAGGCCTATCGAACTACGTTGACTTTGATCTTCCATTCAAACGGAAGTACGTAGGCACGTTTGGGATTTAACCCCGAACGGCAAGTCGAAATCATCGAAATCACATAAACATTTTTTCATTGGTCCAAATTACATCATCTTTTACCCTGCAAAGCATTCATTCATGGTTAGTTCATCAGCATGACATAGTCTCGGGATCCACCTCGGGTTCGCAGACCATGCCTTAACCATTTGGGATAATTAATCTAGTAACTAGGTTAATTAAAATTGGAGTCACTTAGGGTTTTTCCTAGTTTACCCTAAAATAATTAAACAAGGTGGCGACTCATACATCACGTGCATTTCTTCCTTAGTCACATGCATTCACATGCCATTGACATTTTGGGGAGGGGTTCACAGTTTGGCGACTTCCCTGGGGAGTTACTTATGTAATCTTTTTTGCATAAAAGTGGACTACAATTGTTGAATAAACTAACCTGCCCTTCTTTAGGGCATTACTTTACTATGCTTTGTTTTACAGGGTACCTTGACATAAATCGAGTGTTCTTTCTTTAAGAGTACTCGATGAGAGGAAATTTGAACTTAAGTGACAAATTTGATTAAGACATTTAAATTTGTTGATCTATTTGCACGATTGAGAATCTTTTTCTCCATTGCATAAAAAAATGAATTTCAAATGAATTTCTTCTCTCTCTGTTCAAACTTCTGAGTCTGGATAGCAAGTAGCGCTGATCGGCAGGTCTCATTGATTATGTCGACGGACAGCCAAAGCGTCCTCCCTGTTACCGCAAATCGCCCCTAATCCTTTTAGGGGTGGCCCATGGGTATGCGTACCGTTGGACCCACGCGAAACTCTTTGTTTCACATGTGGTTAGGTATATCCATACTCAAGGTTCAAGGGTCCCTTATAAGCCGATTCTCTATTTGAGTCATAGCCTATAGAACCTGTAACACCCCTTCCCGGTCCACCCGTTAACCCGAATGAACCGAGTCGAGACGTTACAAACTGGTTGACTAAATGTTCTGACATGCTGATGTCATAATAGTTACTGACTATTTTATTATACAGAAGTTGTTTACATTAATAATGTAATGAATATATACATAACATGATACTAGTTTACAAAATGAAATGGGCCCAACTGTGTGCCCTGTACATGCCATGAAAGGAATATAAAAAGATACACATCAAAATGAGAAGCTACCCTGAAGACTGTGTCTTCTACAGATGAACTGTTGCAGTTGTAGGCTGACGCTCTCTAGACCAGTCTCAAAAACCTGCGAGTTAAACAGGTAACTCGCTGAGCTATACGAGCCCAGTGGATATCTCAACATAGAAAGAAGTAATGAAGCACATACACGTATAGCAAGAACCATGTAAACACATATGGCACAAACAATCACCCGTATTATGATAATGTCATTTTACCTTGATGATCTTTCTTTCTATATATGATACTGTATGATTCATGTAATGTTATGTTAAGATAGTGGTATGGCTCCATAAGGTTATAGTGAAACCGTAGTGATAAGTGTAATAAACTGTATGAATACTGTATGCTTGGCTGCTATGGCCTGTATAATCATATCCACTCAACGGCCTGTAGCCGGAGTTCCAAACTGTATGGGGCGCAGATCTGCTATTCTATGTCGCGACATAGCCTTATCTACCTGGTTTCTACCTAACCTCAATGGAGCTTCTTATGTACATGTCAATTATAACACCATAACACATAAATGGTTGCATAACTTCATAGTTCATCATGTTGAGTTGATTTCACATCATATGAATGCTTGTATGTTGTTTTAATCCATGTTCTTATGTTGTATTTTTGTTGTAAAATGATTGGATGCATGCATGTTGAGCAAAGGAATGTAATTACATAGCAAATGAAAGGCAAAAGAGTGTCACAGCATAAGTCGCGAGCGCGCCTTGCAACATCGCGAGCGCGAGAATCGCGACTGAGAGTCAGAGGGTTTCTGGCTCAAGTCGCGACCGCGTATGTGAAAGTCGCGAGCGCGACTTGTGCATCCTGAGAGTCAGTGTGTTTCTGGCTGAAGTCGCGACCGCGCAGCACAAGTCGCGAGCGCAAGATGAAGTCGCGAGCGCGCTTGTGTGATTCGCGAGCGCGAGATGCGCACACTGAGAGTCAGAGAGCTTCTGGCCAAAGTCGCGACCGCGCATGTGATCCTCGCGAGCGCGAGTTGTGCAATTGAGAGTCAGAGAGCTACCTGACTCAAGTCGCGAGCGCGCAATAGGAAATCGCGAGCGCGACTTGCTTTCCAGTATGCGCGAGCGCGCGACGTGATTCTGTGCAGTCTGTATTCTTTTGGCCATAACTCTCAATAGCTAACTCCAAATTGAGTGATTCCAAAACGCGTGTAAAGCTAACACAGAAAGGAACAAATAACTCTTCTATGACAATTCCTAATTCCATCATTAAATGGGTTCCAAATCAAGATGAAGTTGCTGGTAAAATTTCCAGCAAACTCTGTTTCCACTTCATATATTCATCCCCTGTTTTCACATCATGTCCACTCTTCTCACTCAATAATAAGCAACTTATCATCTCACTAGCAACACACCACACAATTTACATGCAAAGAAAATAGTAAACAACATGAGATATCAAACCTTGACGTCAAAAGCTTGAACTCTGTTTCAGCTTCTCTTTTCTGCAGCTTTTGAACTTTCTTCTCCTATACACAAGAATTCTCATAACTCATCTCCAATATAACTAAATGAAATAGGAAATGAAATAGGAAATAACATCACACTTCAAGGAATTCTACTTACTTGCAGTTGACTTACTGCTTAACTATGTTGACAATTGAAAGAAAATGGGCGGGACAAGTAAGAAGAGAAGGAGAAATGGGAAAATGGGAAAGTGAGTTGATAAGAACGGGTAGTCTCTAGAAGAAATGACTTGGCTGTGTAAACTCTCTAATTGGTACCTCAAGTGTACAAAGGCTACAACTTAATACCCAAGCTGTATATTGTAATGCAAACAAGTCCTAACCTTTATTTGCAAATAAGTCCACTTCTAATCTCTTTCTACCCCAACCAGGTTTGGTTCAACCTGACTCAACTCAACTCACTAGGATGTTACAGTTCTCCCCTCCTAAATAAAAACTTCGTCCCGAAGTTTACCTGTTGTGAACAACTGCGGATACTGTTGTCGCATGGTTTCTTCTGCTTCCCAAGTTGCTTCTTCTGTCTTATGATTCCTCCAAAGAACTTTCACCAATGCTATTTTCTTATTCCGCAATTCTTTAGTTTCTCTGGCTAGAATCTGAACTGGTTCTTCTTCATAAGTAAGATCCGGCTGAATATCAATCTCTTCCGCTGATAACACATGTGAGGGGTCTGATCTGTATCTTCGCAACATGGATACATGAAATACATTATGGATTCGATTTAAGGTTGGAGGTAATGCTAGGCGATAGGCTAATGGTCCTACGCGTTCAACAATCTCGTATGGACCAATGAACCTAGGACTTAGCTTACCCTTTTGTCCAAACCTTAAGATCTTTTTCCATGGTGAAACTTTCAAAAATACTTTATCCCCAACCGAATACTCAATATCCTTTCTCTTTAAATCAGCATAGGACTTTTGTCGATCACTTGCTTCTTTCAGCCGTTTTCTTATGATGTCCACTTTCTCTTCTGTGTCTCTAACCAAATCTGGACCCAAAATCTTCTTCTCACTAAGTTCTGTCCAACATACAGGTGTCCTGCATCTTCTACCATACAATGCTTCATAGGGTGCCATCTTGATGCTCGCTTGATAGCTGTTGTTGTAGGCAAACTCCATGAGAGATACATATTTGTCCCAACTGCCTTCAAATTCGATAACACATGATCTCATCATGTCTTCCAATATTTGAATTACTCTCTCTGATTGCCCATCTGTCTGCGGATGAAAAGCAGTGCTGAAATGCAGTTTCGTCCCTAATGCTTCTTGAAGTTTACCCCAGAACTTCGATGTAAACCTTGGATCACGATCAGAAATAATGGATAATGGAACTCCGTGTAGTCGAACTATCTCACTAACATAAAGTTCTGCTAACTTATCCAGAGAATAGTCCGTCCTGACTGGTAGGAAGTGAGCTGACTTGGTTAATCTGTCCACAATTACCCATACTGCATCATGCTTCCGCTGTGTCTGAGGTAAGCCAGTAACAAAGTCCATCGTGATCTGATCCCATTTCCATGTTGGCACTGTTATTGGATGGAGTAACCCGGATGGCAGTTGTGTTCTGCTTTTACTTGTTGACATGTTAAACATCTTGTTACAACATCTCCGATGTCTCTCTTCATGCCCGGCCACCAGTAGCCCTTCTTCAAATCTTGATACATCTTGGTGCTACCTGGATGCATGGTATATGGACCGTTATGAGCTTCATGCAGAATCCTTTGTCTGATCTCCCCTGTCTGTGGGACAACAACTCTGTCTTCATAGAACAATATGCCATTGGTATCCAATTTAAATTTCCCACCATGGTCTTCCTGTACTTTTTTAACCCATAGTGCTATTTGTGCATCTTTCTTCTGTGCTTCTGCAACTTCCTGAATCCAAGATGGCTGGACTTGCATCTGTGCTAAAATAGCTCCTTGCCGTTGTAACTCCATGCCAATTCTCATTAAGCTCAAAGCATACAAGGATTTCCGGCTAAGGGCATCCGCTACCACATTAGCTTTGCCCGGATGATAACTAATGACATAATCATAATTAGCCAGAATCTGCATCCACTTCCGTTGTCGTGAATTCAAATCCTTCTGTGTTGGTAAGTACTTTAAACTCTGATGATCTGTGTAAATGTAACACTTTTCACCATACAAATAATGCCGCCATACTTTAAATGCTAGAACAATGGCTGCTAGTTCTAAATCATGGGTCGGATAATTCAATTCATGTGGCTTCAATTGTCTGGATACATAAGCCACTACTTTCCTATCTTGCATGAGCACACATCCTAACCCAGTATGAGAGGCATCACTGTAAATCTCAAAGTCTTTACCTGACACTGGCTGAGTTAACACTGGTGCTTCAGTCAACGTTCTCTTCAAAGTGTCAAAACTCTGCTGACATCTATTATCCCAGTGGAATACAACCTCTTTCTTCAACAGTCTGGTTAACGGTGATGCAATGATGGAGAATCCCTTTACAAACCTTCTGTAATAACCGGCTAAACCCAGAAAACTTCGAACTTCTGTGACATTCCTGGGTGGTCTCCAATCAACAATAGCTTCAATCTTCTTAGGATCCACTCTGATACCCTCTGATGATACCACATGTCCTAAGAAAGAGACTTCTTCTAGCCAAAACTCACACTTACTAAGCTTGGCATACAGCTGTTTATCCCTCAGTGTCTGAAGTACAATGCGCAAATGCTTATCATGTTCTACCCTGTCTCTGGAGTAGACCAAAATATCATCTATAAATACCACCACAAACTGATCCAGGTATGAATGAAACACGCGGTTCATGAGATCCATGAAAACCGCTGGTGCATTTGTGAGACCGAATGGCATTACTAAAAATTCAAAGTGACCATATCGGGTCCTGAATGCAGTCTTAGCGATATCTTCTTCTTTTATACGCAACTGATGATATCCCGACCTGAGGTCAATCTTAGAAAACATACCTGCACCTTTTAACTGATCAAACAAATCATCGATGCGAGGCAATGGATACTTATTCTTAATTGTCAGTTTATTCAACTGTCTGTAATCAATGCACAATCTGAATGATCCATCTTTCTTCTTAACAAATAATACCGGTGCTCCCCAAGGTGATACACTGGGTCTGATAAAGCCTTTATCCAATAACTCCTGCAGCTGAATCTTTAACTCTTTTAGCTCGGCTGGTGCCATTCTGTAAGGTGCAATTGATACTGGTGCTGCTCCAGGAAAGACATCTATGGTAAACTCCACTTCTCTCCTTGGTGGTAACCCTGGTAACTCATCTGGAAATACGTCTGGATAATCACACACTGTTGGTATGTCTTGCACTTTTGACTTTTCTTTCTCTGCGTTTAATGCACATACCAAGTATGCTTCACAACCCTTCTGAATTAATCTCTTTGCTGCTATAGCTGATATCACATTACTCAGAAAATCTCGCCGCTTCCCGACTACTGTAATTTCTTCCCCTGCTGGTGTATATACTGTCACTCTTTTCTTTGCACAATCAACTAGAGCATTATGTCTAGATAGCCAATCCATGCCCAAAATAACATCAAATTCTCTAAATGGTAACTCCATAAGATCTCCTGGAAACTCCTTTCCATGAATAACAATTGGACAGTCTTTGACCACTGTATGAGTTGTTACTACATCTCCTAATGGATTGGTAACCAACATACCCTGACCCACATGTGCAACCACTAACCCTTTAACCCAGGGTGTAGGCACACTAAGATATGAATGAGATGAGCCAGGATCAATTAAAGCATAAACTCCATGATCACATAAAGAAAACTCACCAACGATGACATCTGGAGCTTCCTCATCTTCTCTGGCTCGCATGGCATAAACCCTGGCTGGACCCCTGGTATCAGGCCTGTCCACTGTCTCTGACTGTTGTCTCTGCACTCCGGAGGTCTCGCCTCGACCTCGGCCTGTTATGAACGGCGTAGGAATTCTTGCCCTTTTAGGACAATCCTTCTTCTGATGGTCTGAGGCTCCGCATGTCAAACATTTACCGGTCACGAACCAACAATCTCCACCATGTCGTCTGCCACAATGCTCACAAGGTGAATTAGTATAACCGGCTGACTCTGCACCTCTACCGGTGCCTCTACCAGTTCCTCTGCCTGAACCTCGACTACCACCGGCAGAACTAGCCACAACTGATGCCGCTGGTGCGTTAGCACCTCTAGCTATGCCTTGGCTAAAAGGAGGCCTAGAACCAGCTGAACTACTAGCACCTCTGAATCTCTTGCTCTCCGGCTGATGTGTACTCGGTGCACTCGGAGTCTGATCTCTTCTTTGCTGAGACCGCTGGCGTCTAGTACGCTGATTAGCCTGAATTCGCTCTATCTCTTGAGCTGCCTCTACCAAGGCTGAGAATTCTCTGAATCTGGAAGCTACCACTCCCATCTGAATCTCATCATTCAAGCCTTCTTGGAACTTTTTACACCTTTCGGCTTCTGTAGCCACTATCTGTGTACCATACCTGCTTAGTCTGGTGAATTCTCTTTCATATTCAGTTACAGACATTCTGTTCTGTCGCAGGTATAAGAATTCCTTCCTTCTCGCATCTAGGTAAGCCTCGGTGATGAACTTCTTCTTGAATTCATCCAAGAAGAATTGCCAAGTCCGCTGATCTGCTGTTACTCTCTGTTGCACAGTGGTCCACCATGTATATGCCTCTTCTATCAGCAATGAAGTGGCACAAACCAACTTGTCCTCTGCTGTACACTGCAATTGTTCTAGAACTCTCGATGTCCCATCTAGCCAGTACTCAGCTACTTCGGGACTATCATCTTTGCTCGCTTTGAATTCCTTTGCACCATATTTTCTAAGCTTCTCCAATGGGGGTTTTCTCTCTCTTTCTACTATTACGGGTGCTTGAGGCATCACCCCTGCAAGCTGTCGAAAAGTGTCTGCAAGTTGCTTTAACAACACCTCTTGACCTGGTGCTCTTGAAGCCTCACCCTCCACTGCTCTGGAGGCGTGTGACTCACTCTCCCCTTCTTGTGACATCCTCCTAAAAGAACAACAACTGCTTAGTTCATCAGGGTAGTCATGGCATGTACATATACTGACTTATGCATACAAGCCCGGGGAAATTAAACCTAGGGCTCTGATACCAAAATTTGTAACACCCCTTCCCGGTCCACCCGTTAACCCGAATGAACCGAGTCGAGACGTTACAAACTGGTTGACTAAATGTTCTGACATGCTGATGTCATAATAGTTACTGACTATTTTATTATACAGAAGTTGTTTACATTAATAATGTAATGAATATATACATAACATGATACTAGTTTACAAAATGAAATGGGCCCAACTGTGTGCCCTGTACATGCCATGAAAGGAATATAAAAAGATACACATCAAAATGAGAAGCTACCCTGAAGACTGTGTCTTCTACAGATGAACTGTTGCAGTTGTAGGCTGACGCTCTCTAGACCAGTCTCAAAAACCTGCGAGTTAAACAGGTAACTCGCTGAGCTATACGAGCCTAGTGGATATCTCAACATAGAAAGAAGTAATGAAGCACATACACGTATAGCAAGAACCATGTAAACACATATGGCACAAACAATCACCCGTATTATGATAATGTCATTTTACCTTGATGATCTTTCTTTCTATATATGATACTGTATGATTCATGTAATGTTATGTTAAGATAGTGGTATGGCTCCATAAGGTTATAGTGAAACCGTAGTGATAAGTGTAATAAACTGTATGAATACTGTATGCTTGGCTGCTATGGCCTGTATAATCATATCCACTCAACGGCCTGTAGCCGGAGTTCCAAACTATATGGGGCGCAGATCTGCTATTCTATGTCGCGACATAGCCTTATCTACCTGGTTTCTACCTAACCTCAATGGAGCTTCTTATGTACATGTCAATTATAACACCATAACACATAAATGGTTGCATAACTTCATAGTTCATCATGTTGAGTTGATTTCACATCATATGAATGCTTGTATGTTGTTTTAATCCATGTTCTTATGTTGTATTTTTGTTGTAAAATGATTGGATGCATGCATGTTGAGCAAAGGAATGTAATTACATAGCAAATGAAAGGCAAAAGAGTGTCACAGCATAAGTCGCGAGCGCGAGAATCGCGACTGAGAGTCAGAGGGTTTCTGGCTCAAGTCGCGACCGCGTATGTGAAAGTCGCGAGCGCGACTTGTGCATCCTGAGAGTCAGTGTGTTTCTGGCTGAAGTCGCGACCGCGCAGCACAAGTCGCGAGCGCAAGATGAAGTCGCGAGCGCGCTTGTGTGATTCGCGAGCGCGAGATGCGCACACTGAGAGTCAGAGAGCTTCTGGCCAAAGTCGCGACCGCGCATGTGATCCTCGCGAGCGCGAGTTGTGCAATTGAGAGTCAGAGAGCTACCTGACTCAAGTCGCGAGCGCGCAATAGGAAATCGCGAGCGCGACTTACTTTCCAGTATGCGCGAGCGCGCGACGTGATTCTGTGCAGTCTGTATTCTTTTGGCCATAACTCTCAATAGCTAACTCCAAATTGAGTGATTCCAAAACGCGTGTAAAGCTAACACAGAAAGGAACAAATAACTCTTCTATGACAATTCCTAATTCCATCATTAAATGGGTTCCAAATCAAGATGAAGTTGCTGGTAAAATTTTCAGCAAACTCTGTTTCCACTTCATATATTCATCCCCTGTTTTCACATCATGTCCACTCTTCTCACTCAATAATAAGCAACTTATCATCTCACTAGCAACACACCACACAATTTACATGCAAAGAAAATAGTAAACAACATGAGATATCAAACCTTGACGTCAAAAGCTTGAACTCTGTTTCAGCTTCTCTTTTCTGCAGCTTTTGAACTTTCTTCTCCTATACACAAGAATTCTCATAACTCATCTCCAATATAACTAAATGAAATAGGAAATGAAATAGGAAATAACATCACACTTCAAGGAATTCTACTTACTTGCAGTTGACTTACTGCTTAACTATGTTGACAATTGAAAGAAAATGGGTGGGACAAGTAAGAAGAGAAGGAGAAACGGGAAAATGGGAAAGTGAGTTGATAAGAACGGGTAGTCTCTAGAAGAAATGACTTGGCTGTGTAAACTCTCTAATTGGTACCTCAAGTGTACAAAGGCTACAACTTAATACCCAAGCTGTATATTGTAATGCAAACAAGTCCTAACCTTTATTTGCAAATAAGTCCACTTCTAATCTCTTTCTACCCCAACCAGGTTTGGTTCAACCTGACTCAACTCAACTCACTAGGATGTTACAGTTCTCCCCTCCTAAATAAAAACTTCGTCCCGAAGTTTACCTGTTGTGAACAACTGCGGATACTGTTGTCGCATGGTTTCTTCTGCTTCCCAAGTTGCTTCTTCTGTCTTATGATTCCTCCAAAGAACTTTCACCAATGCTATTTTCTTATTCCGCAATTCTTTAGTTTCTCTGGCTAGAATCTGAACTGGTTCTTCTTCATAAGTAAGATCCGGCTGAATATCAATCTCTTCCGCTGATAACACATGTGAGGGGTCTGATCTGTATCTTCGCAACATGGATACATGAAATACATTATGGATTCGATCTAAGGTTGGAGGTAATGCTAGGCGATAGGCTAATGGTCCTACGCGTTCAACAATCTCGTATGGACCAATGAACCTAGGACTTAGCTTACCCTTTTGTCCAAACCTTAAGATCTTTTTCCATGGTGAAACTTTCAAAAATACTTTATCCCCAACCGAATACTCAATATCCTTTCTCTTTAAATCAGCATAGGACTTTTGTCGATCACTTGCTTCTTTCAGCCGTTTTCTTATGATGTCCACTTTCTCTTCTGTGTCTCTAACCAAATCTGGACCCAAAATCTTCTTCTCACTAAGTTCTGTCCAACATACAGGTGTCCTGCATCTTCTACCATACAATGCTTCATAGGGTGCCATCTTGATGCTCGCTTGATAGCTGTTGTTGTAGGCAAACTCCATGAGAGATACATATTTGTCCCAACTGCCTTCAAATTCGATAACACATGATCTCATCATGTCTTCCAATATTTGAATTACTCTCTCTGATTGCCCATCTGTCTGCGGATGAAAAGCAGTGCTGAAATGCAGTTTCGTCCCTAATGCTTCTTGAAGTTTACCCCAGAACTTCGATGTAAACCTTGGATCACGATCAGAAATAATGGATAATGGAACTCCGTGTAGTCGAACTATCTCACTAACATAAAGTTCTGCTAACTTATCCAGAGAATAGTCCGTCCTGACTGGTAGGAAGTGAGCTGACTTGGTTAATCTGTCCACAATTACCCATACTGCATCATGCTTCCGCTGTGTCTGAGGTAAGCCAGTAACAAAGTCCATCGTGATCTGATCCCATTTCCATGTTGGCACTGTTATTGGATGGAGTAACCCGGATGGCAGTTGATGTTCTGCTTTTACTTGTTGACATGTTAAACATCTTGTTACAACATCTCCGATGTCTCTCTTCATGCCCGGCCACCAGTAGCCCTTCTTCAAATCTTGATACATCTTGGTGCTACCTGGATGCATGGTATATGGACCGTTATGAGCTTCATGCAGAATCCTTTGTCTGATCTCCCCTGTCTGTGGGACAACAACTCTGTCTTCATAGAACAATATGCCATTGGTATCCAATCTAAATTTCCCACCATGGTCTTCCTGTACTTGTTTAACCCATAGTGCTATTTGTGCATCTTTCTTCTGTGCTTCTGCAACTTCCTGAATCCAAGATGGCTGGACTTGCATCTGTGCTAAAATAGCTCCTTGCCGTTGTAACTCCATGCCAATTCTCATTAAGCTCAAAGCATACAAGGATTTCCGGCTAAGGGCATCCGCTACCACATTAGCTTTGCCCGGATGATAACTAATGACATAATCATAATTAGCCAGAATCTGCATCCACTTCCGTTGTCGTGAATTCAAATCCTTCAGTGTTGGTAAGTACTTTAAACTCTGATGATCTGTGTAAATGTAACACTTTTCACCATACAAATAATGACGCCATACTTTAAATGCTAGAACAATGGCTGCTAGTTCTAAATCATGGGTCTGATAATTCAATTCATGTGGCTTCAATTGTCTGGATACATAAGCCACTACTTTCCTATCTTGCATGAGCACACATCCTAACCCAGTATGAGAGGCATCACTATAAATCTCAAAGTCTTTACCTGACACTGGCTGAGTTAACACTGGTGCTTCGGTCAACGTTCTCTTCAAAGTGTCAAAACTCTGCTGACATCTATTATCCCAGTGGAATACAACCTCTTTCTTCAACAGTCTGGTTAACGGTGATGCAATGATGGAGAATCCCTTTACAAACCTTCTGTAATAACCGGCTAAACCCAGAAAACTTCGAACTTCTGTGACATTCCTGGGTGGTCTCCAATCAACAATAGCTTCAATCTTCTTAGGATCCACTCTGATACCCTCTGATGATACCACATGTCCTAAGAAAGAGACTTCTTCTAGCCAAAACTCACACTTACTGAGCTTGGCATACAGCTGTTTATCCCTCAGTGTCTGAAGTACAATGCGCAAATGCTTATCATGTTCTACCCTGTCTCTGGAGTAGACCAAAATATCATCTATAAATACCACCACAAACTGATCCAGGTATGAATGAAACACGCGGTTCATGAGATCCATGAAAACCGCTGGTGCATTTGTGAGACCGAATGGCATTACTAAAAATTCAAAGTGACCATATCGGGTCCTGAATGCAGTCTTAGCGATATCTTCTTCTTTTATACGCAACTGATGATATCCCGACCTGAGGTCAATCTTAGAAAACATACCTGCACCTTTTAACTGATCAAACAAATCATCGATGCGAGGCAATGGATACTTATTCTTAATTGTCAGTTTATTCAACTGTCTGTAATCAATGCACAATCTGAATGATCCATCTTTCTTCTTAACAAATAATACCGGTGCTCCCCAAGGTGATACACTGGGTCTGATAAAGCCTTTATCCAATAACTCCTGCAGCTGAATCTTTAACTCTTTTAGCTCGGCTGGTGCCATTCTGTAAGGTGCAATTGATACTGGTGCTGCTCCAGGAAAGACATCTATGGTAAACTCCACTTCTCTCCTTGGTGGTAACCCTGGTAACTCATCTGGAAATACGTCTGGATAA
Source organism: Jatropha curcas (assembly GCF_041381405.1). Classification (NCBI taxonomy): domain Eukaryota; kingdom Viridiplantae; phylum Streptophyta; class Magnoliopsida; order Malpighiales; family Euphorbiaceae; genus Jatropha; species Jatropha curcas. Next base: position 11,853,319 of record NC_143154.1, on the reverse strand, counting down.
TCACACACTGTTGGTATGTCTTGCACTTTTGACTTTTCTTTCTCTGCGTTTAATGCACATACCAAGTATGCTTCACAACCCTTCTGAATTAATCTCTTTGCTGCTATAGCTGATATCACATTACTCAGAAAATCTCGCCGCTTCCCGACTACTGTAATTTCTTCCCCTGCTGGTGTATATACTGTCACCCTTTTCTTTGCACAATCAACGAGAGCATTATGTCTAGATAGCCAATCCATGCCCAAAATAACATCAAATTCTCTAAATGGTAACTCCATAAGATCTCCTGGAAACTCCTTTCCATGAATAACAATTGGACAGTCTTTGACCACTGTATGAGTTGTTACTACATCTCCTAATGGATTGGTAACCAACATACCCTGACCCACATGTGCAACCACTAACCCTTTAACCCAGGGTGTAGGCACACTAAGATATGAATGAGATGAGCCAGGATCAATTAAAGCATAAACTCCATGATCACATAAAGAAAACTCACCAACGATGACATCTGGAGCTTCCTCATCTTCTCTGGCTCGCATGGCATAAACCCTGGCTGGACCCCTGGTATCAGGCCTGTCCACTGTCTCTGACTGTTGTCTCTGCACTCTGGAGGTCTCGCCTCGACCTCGGCCTGTTATGAACGGCGTAGGAATTCTTGCCCTTTTAGGACAATCCTTCTTCTGATGGTCTGAGGCTCCGCATGTCAAACATTTACCGGTCACGAACCAACAATCTCCACCATGTCGTCTGCCACAATGCTCACAAGGTGAATTAGTATAACCGGCTGACTCTGCACCTCTACCGGTGCCTCTACCAGTTCCTCTGCCTGAACCTCGACTACCACCGGCAGAACTAGCCACAACTGATGCCGCTGGTGCGTTAGCACCTCTAGCTATGCCTTGGCTAAAAGGAGGCCTAGAACCAGCTGAACTACTAGCACCTCTGAATCTCTTGCTCTCCGGCTGATGTGTACTCGGTGCACTCGGAGTCTGATCTCTTCTTTGCTGAGACTGCTGGCATCTAGTACGCTGATTAGCCTGAATTCGCTCTATCTCTTGAGCTGCCTCTACCAAGGCTGAGAATTCTCTGAATCTGGAAGCTACCACTCCCATCTGAATCTCATCATTCAAGCCTTCTTGGAACTTTTTACACCTTTCGGCTTCTGTAGCCACTATCTGTGTACCATACCTGCTTAGTCTGGTGAATTCTCTTTCTTATTCAGTTACAGACATTCTGTTCTGTCGCAGGTATAAGAATTCCTTCCTTCTCGCATCTAGGTAAGCCTCGGTGATGAACTTCTTCTTGAATTCATCCAAGAAGAATTGCCAAGTCCGCTGATCTGCTGTTACTCTCTGTTGCACAGTGGTCCACCATGTATATGCCTCTTCTATCAGCAATGAAGTGGCACAAACCAACTTGTCTTCTGCTGTACACTGCAATTGTTCTAGAACTCTCGATGTCCCATCTAGCCAGTACTCAGCTACTTCGGGACTATCATCTTTGCTCGCTTTGAATTCCTTTGCACCATATTTTCTAAGCTTCTCCAATGGGGGTTTTCTCTCTCTTTCTACTATTACGGGTGCTTGAGGCATCACCCCTGCAAGCTGTCGAAAAGTGTCTGCAAGTTGCTTTAACAACACCTCTTGACCTGGTGCTCTTGAAGCCTCACCCTCCACTGCTCTGGAGGCGTGTGACTCACTCCCCCCTTCTTGTGACATCCTCCTAAAAGAACAACAACTGCTTAGTTCATCAGGGTAGTCATGGCATGTACATATACTGACTTATGCATACAAGCCCGGGGAAATTAAACCTAGGGCTCTGATACCAAAATTTGTAACACCCCTTCCCGGTCCACCCGTTAACCCGAATGAACCGAGTCGAGACGTTACAAACTGGTTGACTAAATGTTCTGACATGCTGATGTCATAATAGTTACTGACTATTTTATTATACAGAAGTTGTTTACATTAATAATGTAATGAATATATACATAACATGATACTAGTTTACAAAATGAAATGGGCCCAACTGTGTGCCCTGTACATGCCATGAAAGGAATATAAAAAGATACACATCAAAATGAGAAGCTACCCTGAAGACTGTGTCTTCTACAGATGAACTGTTGCAGTTGTAGGCTGACGCTCTCTAGACCAGTCTCAAAAACCTGCGAGTTAAACAGGTAACTCGCTGAGCTATACGAGCCCAGTGGATATCTCAACATAGAAAGAAGTAATGAAGCACATACACGTATAGCAAGAACCATGTAAACACATATGGCACAAACAATCACCCGTATTATGATAATGTCATTTTACCTTGATGATCTTTCTTTCTATATATGATACTGTATGATTCATGTAATGTTATGTTAAGATAGTGGTATGGCTCCATAAGGTTATAGTGAAACCGTAGTGATAAGTGTAATAAACTGTATGAATACTGTATGCTTGGCTGCTATGGCCTGTATAATCATATCCACTCAACGGCCTGTAGCCGGAGTTCCAAACTGTATGGGGCGCAGATCTGCTATTCTATGTCGCGACATAGCCTTATCTACCTGGTTTCTACCTAACCTCAATGGAGCTTCTTATGTACATGTCAATTATAACACCATAACACATAAATGATTGCATAACTTTATAGTTCATCATGTTGAGTTGATTTCACATCATATGAATGCTTGTATGTTGTTTTAATCCATGTTCTTATGTTGTATTTTTGTTGTAAAATGATTGGATGCATGCATGTTGAGCAAAGGAATGTAATTACATAGCAAATGAAAGGCAAAAGAGTGTCACAGCATAAGTCGCGAGCGCGCCTTGCAACATCGCGAGCGCGAGAATCGCGACTGAGAGTCAGAGGGTTTCTGGCTCAAGTCGCGACCGCGTATGTGAAAGTCGCGAGCGCGACTTGTGCATCCTGAGAGTCAGTGTGTTTCTGGCTGAAGTCGCGACCGCGCAGCACAAGTCGCGAGCGCAAGATGAAGTCGCGAGCGCGCTTGTGTGATTCGCGAGCGCGAGATGCGCACACTGAGAGTCAGAGAGCTTCTGGCCAAAGTCGCGACCGCGCATGTGATCCTCGCGAGCGCGAGTTGTGCAATTGAGAGTCAGAGAGCTACCTGACTCAAGTCGCGAGCGCGCAATAGGAAATCGCGAGCGCGACTTGCTTTCCAGTATGCGCGAGCGCGCGACGTGATTCTGTGCAGTCTGTATTCTTTTGGCCATAACTCTCAATAGCTAACTCCAAATTGAGTGATTCCAAAACACGTGTAAAGCTAACACAGAAAGGAACAAATAACTCTTCTATGACAATTCCTAATTCCATCATTAAATGGGTTCCAAATCAAGATGAAGTTGCTGGTAAAATTTTCAGCAAACTCTGTTTCCACTTCATATATTCATCCCCTGTTTTCACATCATGTCCACTCTTCTCACTCAATAATAAGCAACTTATCATCTCACTAGCAACACACCACACAATTTACATGCAAAGAAAATAGTAAACAACATGAGATATCAAACCTTGACGTCAAAAGCTTGAACTCTGTTTCAGCTTCTCTTTTCTGCAGCTTTTGAACTTTCTTCTCCTATACACAAGAATTCTCATAACTCATCTCCAATATAACTAAATGAAATAGGAAATGAAATAGGAAATAACATCACACTTCAAGGAATTCTACTTACTTGCAGTTGACTTACTGCTTAACTATGTTGACAATTGAAAGAAAATGGGCGGGACAAGTAAGAAGAGAAGGAGAAACGGGAAAATGGGAAAGTGAGTTGATAAGAACGGGTAGTCTCTAGAAGAAATGACTTGGCTGTGTAAACTCTCTAATTGGTACCTCAAGTGTACAAAGGCTACAACTTAATACCCAAGCTGTATATTGTAATGCAAACAAGTCCTAACCTTTATTTGCAAATAAGTCCACTTCTAATCTCTTTCTACCCCAACCAGGTTTGGTTCAACCTGACTCAACTCAACTCACTAGGATGTTACAGTTCTCCCCTCCTAAATAAAAACTTCGTCCCGAAGTTTACCTGTTGTGAACAACTGCGGATACTGTTGTCGCATGGTTTCTTCTGCTTCCCAAGTTGCTTCTTCTGTCTTATGATTCCTCCAAAGAACTTTCACCAATGCTATTTTCTTATTCCGCAATTCTTTAGTTTCTCTGGCTAGAATCTGAACTGGTTCTTCTTCATAAGTAAGATCCGGCTGAATATCAATCTCTTCCGCTGATAACACATGTGAGGGGTCTGATCTGTATCTTCGCAACATGGATACATGAAATACATTATGGATTCGATCTAAGGTTGGAGGTAATGCTAGGCGATAGGCTAATGGTCCTACGCGTTCAACAATCTCGTATGGACCAATGAACCTAGGACTTAGCTTACCCTTTTGTCCAAACCTTAAGATCTTTTTCCATGGTGAAACTTTCAAAAATACTTTATCCCCAACCGAATACTCAATATCCTTTCTCTTTAAATCAGCATAGGACTTTTGTCGATCACTTGCTTCTTTCAGCCGTTTTCTTATGATGTCCACTTTCTCTTCTGTGTCTCTAACCAAATCTGGACCCAAAATCTTCTTCTCACTAAGTTCTGTCCAACATACAGGTGTCCTGCATCTTCTACCATACAATGCTTCATAGGGTGCCATCTTGATGCTCGCTTGATAGCTGTTGTTGTAGGCAAACTCCATGAGAGATACATATTTGTCCCAACTGCCTTCAAATTCGATAACACATGATCTCATCATGTCTTCCAATATTTGAATTACTCTCTCTGATTGCCCATCTGTCTGCGGATGAAAAGCAGTGCTGAAATGCAGTTTCGTCCCTAATGCTTCTTGAAGTTTACCCCAGAACTTCGATGTAAACCTTGGATCACGATCAGAAATAATGGATAATGGAACTCCGTGTAGTCGAACTATCTCACTAACATAAAGTTCTGCTAACTTATCCAGAGAATAGTCCGTCCTGACTGGTAGGAAGTGAGCTGACTTGGTTAATCTGTCCACAATTACCCATACTGCATCATGCTTCCGCTGTGTCTGAGGTAAGCCAGTAACAAAGTCCATCGTGATCTGATCCCATTTCCATGTTGGCACTGTTATTGGATGGAGTAACCCGGATGGCAGTTGATGTTCTGCTTTTACTTGTTGACATGTTAAACATCTTGTTACAACATCTCCGATGTCTCTCTTCATGCCCGGCCACCAGTAGCCCTTCTTCAAATCTTGATACATCTTGGTGCTACCTGGATGCATGGTATATGGACCGTTATGAGCTTCATGCAGAATCCTTTGTCTGATCTCCCCTGTCTGTGGGACAACAACTCTGTCTTCATAGAACAATATGCCATTGGTATCCAATCTAAATTTCCCACCATGGTCTTCCTGTACTTGTTTAACCCATAGTGCTATTTGTGCATCTTTCTTCTGTGCTTCTGCAACTTCCTGAATCCAAGATGGCTGGACTTGCATCTGTGCTAAAATAGCTCCTTGCCGTTGTAACTCCATGCCAATTCTCATTAAGCTCAAAGCATACAAGGATTTCCGGCTAAGGGCATCCACTACCACATTAGCTTTGCCCGGATGATAACTAATGACATAATCATAATTAGCCAGAATCTGCATCCACTTCCGTTGTCGTGAATTCAAATCCTTCTGTGTTGGTAAGTACTTTAAACTCTGATGATCTGTGTAAATGTAACACTTTTCACCATACAAATAATGCCGCCATACTTTAAATGCTAGAACAATGGCTGCTAGTTCTAAATCATGGGTCGGATAATTCAATTCATGTGGCTTCAATTGTCTGGATACATAAGCCACTACTTTCCTATCTTGCATGAGCACACATCCTAACCCAGTATGAGAGGCATCACTGTAAATCTCAAAGTCTTTGCCTGACACTGGCTGAGTTAACACTGGTGCTTCAGTCAACGTTCTCTTCAAAGTGTCAAAACTCTGCTGACATCTATTATCCCAGTGGAATACAACCTCTTTCTTCAACAGTCTGGTTAACGGTGATGCAATGATGGAGAATCCCTTTACAAACCTTCTGTAATAACCGGCTAAACCCAGAAAACTTCGAACTTCTGTGACATTCCTGGGTGGTCTCCAATCAACAATAGCTTCAATCTTCTTAGGATCCACTCTGATACCCTCTGATGATACCACATGTCCTAAGAAAGAGACTTTTTCTAGCCAAAACTCACACTTACTGAGCTTGACATACAGCTGTTTATCCCTCAGTGTCTGAAGTACAATGCGCAAATGCTTATCATGTTCTACCCTGTCTCTGGAGTAGACCAAAATATCATCTATAAATACCACCACAAAATGATCCAGGTATGAATGAAACACGCGGTTCATGAGATCCATGAAAACCGCTGGTGCATTTGTGAGACCGAATGGCATTACTAAAAATTCAAAGTGACCATATCGGGTCTTGAATGCAGTCTTAGCGATATCTTCTTCTTTTATACGCAACTGATGATATCCCGACCTGAGGTCAATCTTAGAAAACATACCTGCACCTTTTAACTGATCAAACAAATCATCGATGCGAGGCAATGGATACTTATTCTTAATTGTCAGTTTATTCAACTGTCTGTAATCAATGCACAATCTGAATGATCCATCTTTCTTCTTAACAAATAATACCGGTGCTCCCCAAGGTGATACACTGGGTCTGATAAAGCCTTTATCCAATAACTCCTGCAGCTGAATCTTTAACTCTTTTAGCTCGGCTGGTGCCATTCTGTAAGGTGCAATTGATACTGGTGCTGCTCCAGGAAAGACATCTATGGTAAACTCCACTTCTCTCCTTGGTGGTAACCCTGGTAACTCATCTGGAAATACGTCTGGATAATCACACACTGTTGGTATGTCTTGCACTTTTGACTTTTCTTTCTCTGCGTTTAATGCACATACCAAGTATGCTTCACAACCCTTCTGAATTAATCTCTTTGCTGCTATAGCTGATATCACATTACTCAGAAAATCTCGCCGCTTCCCGACTACTGTAATTTCTTCCCCTGCTGGTGTATATACTGTCACCCTTTTCTTTGCACAATCAACTAGAGCATTATGTCTAGATAGCCAATCCATGCCCAAAATAACATCAAATTCTCTAAATGGTAACTCCATAAGATCTCCTGGAAACTCCTTTCCATGAATAACAATTGGACAGTCTTTGACCACTGTATGAGTTGTTACTACATCTCCTAATGGATTGGTAACCAACATACCCTGACCCACATGTGCAACCACTAACCCTTTAACCCAGGGTGTAGGCACACTAAGATATGAATGAGATGAGCCAGGATCAATTAAAGTATAAACTCCATGATCACATAAAGAAAACTCACCAACGATGACATCTGGAGCTTCCTCATCTTCTCTGGCTCGCATGGCATAAACCCTGGCTGGACCCCTGGTATCAGGCCTGTCCACTGTCTCTGACTGTTGTCTCTGCACTCCGGAGGTCTCGCCTCGACCTCGGCCTGTTATGAACGGCGTAGGAATTCTTGCCCTTTTAGGACAATCCTTCTTCTGATGGTCTGAGGCTCCGCATGTCAAACATTTACCGGTCACGAACCAACAATCTCCACCATGTCGTCTGCCACAATGCTCACAAGGTGAATTAGTATAACCGGCTGACTCTGCACCTCTACCGGTGCCTCTACCAGTTCCTCTGCCTGAACCTCGACTACCACCGGCAGAACTAGCCACAACTGATGCCGCTGGTGCGTTAGCACCTCTAGCTATGCCTTGGCTAAAAGGAGGCCTAGGACCAACTGAACTACTAGCACCTCTGAATCTCTTGCTCTCCGGCTGATGTGTACTCGGTGCACTCGGAGTCTGATCTCTTCTTTGCTGAGACCGCTGGCGTCTAGTACGCTGATTAGCCTGAATTCGCTCTATCTCTTGAGCTGCCTCTACCAAGGCTGAGAATTCTCTGAATCTGGAAGCTACCACTCCCATCTGAATCTCATCATTCAAGCCTTCTTGGAACTTTTTACACCTTTCGGCTTCTGTAGCCACTATCTGTGTACCATACCTGCTTAGTCTGGTGAATTCTCTTTCATATTCAGTTACAGACATTCTGTTCTGTCGCAGGTATAAGAATTCCTTCCTTCTCGCATCTAGGTAAGCCTCGGTGATGAACTTCTTCTTGAATTCATCCAAGAAGAATTGCCAAGTCCGCTGATCTGCTGTTACTCTCTGTTGCACAGTGGTCCACCATGTATATGCCTCTTCTATCAGCAATGAAGTGGCACAAACCAACTTGTCTTCTGCTGTACACTGCAATTGTTCTAGAACTCTCGATGTCCCATCTAGCCAGTACTCAGCTACTTCGGGACTATCATCTTTGCTCGCTTTGAATTCCTTTGCACCATATTTTCTAAGCTTCTCCAATGGGGGTTTTCTCTCTCTTTCTACTATTACGGGTGCTTGAGGCATCACCCCTGCAAGCTGTCGAAAAGTGTCTGCAAGTTGCTTTAACAACACCTCTTGACCTGGTGCTCTTGAAGCCTCACCCTCCACTGCTCTGGAGGCGTGTGACTCACTCCCCCCTTCTTGTGACATCCTCCTAAAAGAACAACAACTGCTTAGTTCATCAGGGTAGTCATGGCATGTACATATACTGACTTATGCATACAAGCCCGGGGAAATTAAACCTAGGGCTCTGATACCAAAATTTGTAACACCCCTTCCCGGTCCACCCGTTAACCCGAATGAACCGAGTCGAGACGTTACAAACTGGTTGACTAAATGTTCTGACATGCTGATGTCATAATAGTTACTGACTATTTTATTATACAGAAGTTGTTTACATTAATAATGTAATGAATATATACATAACATGATACTAGTTTACAAAATGAAATGGGCCCAACTGTGTGCCCTGTACATGCCATGAAAGGAATATAAAAAGATACACATCAAAATGAGAAGCTACCCTGAAGACTGTGTCTTCTACAGATGAACTGTTGCAGTTGTAGGCTGACGCTCTCTAGACCAGTCTCAAAAACCTGCGAGTTAAACAGGTAACTCGCTGAGCTATACGAGCCCAGTGGATATCTCAACATAGAAAGAAGTAATGAAGCACATACACGTATAGCAAGAACCATGTAAACACATATGGCACAAACAATCACCCGTATTATGATAATGTCATTTTACCTTGATGATCTTTCTTTCTATATATGATACTGTATGATTCATGTAATGTTATGTTAAGATAGTGGTATGGCTCCATAAGGTTATAGTGAAACCGTAGTGATAAGTGTAATAAACTGTATGAATACTGTATGCTTGGCTGCTATGGCCTGTATAATCATATCCACTCAACGGCCTGTAGCCGGAGTTCCAAACTGTATGGGGCGCAGATCTGCTATTCTATGTCGCGACATAGCCTTATCTACCTGGTTTCTACCTAACCTCAATGGAGCTTCTTATGTACATGTCAATTATAACACCATAACACATAAATGGTTGCATAACTTCATAGTTCATCATGTTGAGTTGATTTCACATCATATGAATGCTTGTATGTTGTTTTAATCCATGTTCTTATGTTGTATTTTTGTTGTAAAATGATTGGATGCATGCATGTTGAGCAAAGGAATGTAATTACATAGCAAATGAAAGGCAAAAGAGTGTCACAGCATAAGTCGCGAGCGCGCCTTGCAACATCGCGAGCGCGAGAATCGCGACTGAGAGTCAGAGGGTTTCTGGCTCAAGTCGCGACCGCGTATGTGAAAGTCGCGAGCGCGACTTGTGCATCCTGAGAGTCAGTGTGTTTCTGGCTGAAGTCGCGACCGCGCAGCACAAGTCGCGAGCGCAAGATGAAGTCGCGAGCGCGCTTGTGTGATTCGCGAGCGCGAGATGCGCACACTGAGAGTCAGAGAGCTTCTGGCCAAAGTCGCGACCGCGCATGTGATCCTCGCGAGCGCGAGTTGTGCAATTGAGAGTCAGAGAGCTACCTGACTCAAGTCGCGAGCGCGCAATAGGAAATCGCGAGCGCGACTTGCTTTCCAGTATGCGCGAGCGCGCGACGTGATTCTGTGCAGTCTGTATTCTTTTGGCCATAACTCTCAATAGCTAACTCCAAATTGAGTGATTCCAAAACGCGTGTAAAGCTAACACAGAAAGGAACAAATAACTCTTCTATGACAATTCCTAATTCCATCATTAAATGGGTTCCAAATCAAGATGAAGTTGCTGGTAAAATTTCCAGCAAACTCTGTTTCCACTTCATATATTCATCCCCTGTTTTCACATCATGTCCACTCTTCTCACTCAATAATAAGCAACTTATCATCTCACTAGCAACACACCACACAATTTACATGCAAAGAAAATAGTAAACAACATGAGATATCAAACCTTGACGTCAAAAGCTTGAACTCTGTTTCAGCTTCTCTTTTCTGCAGCTTTTGAACTTTCTTCTCCTATACACAAGAATTCTCATAACTCATCTCCAATATAACTAAATGAAATAGGAAATGAAATAGGAAATAACATCACACTTCAAGGAATTCTACTTACTTGCAGTTGACTTACTGCTTAACTATGTTGACAATTGAAAGAAAATGGGCGGGACAAGTAAGAAGAGAAGGAGAAACGGGAAAATGGGAAAGTGAGTTGATAAGAACGGGTAGTCTCTAGAAGAAATGACTTGGCTGTGTAAACTCTCTAATTGGTACCTCAAGTGTACAAAGGCTACAACTTAATACCCAAGCTGTATATTGTAATGCAAACAAGTCCTAACCTTTATTTGCAAATAAGTCCACTTCTAATCTCTTTCTACCCCAACCAGGTTTGGTTCAACCCGACTCAACTCAACTCACTAGGATGTTACAGAACCCACCCTTTAGGACTGTATGCACCCAATGATGTGAACCATACCATTAAATAGATAGATTATGACGTGTTGTTATGCGCATTCACGACATATCATAAACATGAGGTAAACACAAAGAGAACATGAAACACTCTTCGCATTCATGCACGGTTGGACAAAAGAGTCGATCTACATCAGTTACCCTGACACACCAACCACCGTACCTAATCCAGCTACCCTCATCCTTACAGGTGCCTACAATCCAAGTGCCAGACACGCCTACAGTACTATCACCAGCTTCACCAGCTTCACCAGCTACACCTGCTTCACCTACAACTCCAACGACTCTACCTGCACCAATGGCATCACTTGCTGATATCCAAACCCTCATTGAACAACTAGAGGCTAGAATGGAGGCCAGAATGGAGGCCAGAATGAATGAGGCACTAGCTACCCAAAGGACCGCCCTGATAGCTGAATTGGGCAATGGGAATGGAAATGGAAATGGAAATGGGGCTTCTGCCGGGGGAAGTGGACCTGCTGCCTCCAACCAGGGTCCTGCTGCTGAACCTACAAACCCTGCCCTAAACCTGGATGATATGCCCTCTAAAACTGCTTCTGAGCTGGAAGCTCAGAGAATGAGAGAGAAGCTAGAACTCCTGGAAAGATCTATCACTGCTCTCAAAACCCACAAGGAGGTGGTAGACATGGACTCTTTGTCCTTGTTCCCCGAGGCAAGACTGTCAACCAAGTTTAAGATGCCAAACATGGACAAGTTCGATGGAACCACTTGTCCTAAAACTCACTTGAAGATGTATGTGGGTGCCCTTAACCCATTTGGACTGAGCAGCGAGCTCCTTGCTCAATTGTTCCAACAATCTCTCACCGGTGCTGCTTTGAGGTGGTTTGTCAGCTTAGACCGATCCAAAATGAAAACCTGGGAAGACATCTGCAATGCATTTAATTCCCAATACTGCTATAACATGGAGGTGGATGTCACTCGAAGAGAACTAGAAACCACCAAGCAGAAAAATAATGAGCCCTTTTCCTCGTTCCTTACGAGGTGGAGAGCCAAGGCTGCCCAAATGATTAATCGACCCTCTGAGCAAGAACAGGTAGACATAATCATTAAGAACCTGCAGCCTGTTTACCAACACCGACTATAAACCCAGTACCTACCAACGTTTCAGTCGCTCATTGCCACCGCTACAAAGGTAGAAGATCTGATTCAAATGGGGCAACTGAAAGAAGACTCGGGAACCTCAAAGTACAAGAAACCTAGCCAAACAAGCAAGGTCCACGAAGTGGCTAGCATCACCCCCACGAATCCTTTACGTGTGGGAAACATGAGGAATAATAATCAATCATCCAGAAGAACCTATACTGATCTCGGGATGCCAATCCTAGTGGTATTCCGAGAGGCCGTCAAGGCTAATTACATAAAGCCTTTGGAAGCAAGGCCACCGCCGAATCCATTGCCAAGGAATTATAGGGCTGATGAATACTGTGAGTATCATCAAGGGCATGGGCACAAGACTGAAGCGTGTTGGACGCTTAAGAATCTCATCCAGGACCTGGTGGATAATGGTTCAATTATCCCGAGGAGTAAGCCAAACGTTAATACCAACCCCTTACCAAATCACGGGATAAATGCTATCATGGCTGACCAGGAACTGATCGATCCTTTCGAACTGTTCCTAGAGATGAATAACATTTGTGTCCTGGATCTGAACGACCTAACCGAAGAGCTTGATGCTATAACCAGGAGCGGGAGACAATATGAACCACTAGTCTTGGATAAAATCCAAAACAAGCCTTACCAGAAGGCAGAGGAGCTAAAGGAAGACCCGGTACTGGCACGGTTAAAAAAGACACAAGCTAGGGTATCAATCTGGGAACTTCTAGCAGCATCCTTTCCTCATCGCCAAGCTCTTTGCAAGGCCTTGAGTCAAGTTCAGACATCGGTGGAAGTTAGCCCAGAAGTGCTAGTGTCCACCCTCACCCAATCATCTAAAATGCAAAGCATCGGGTTCTCTGACGATGACTTGCCTAAAGAGGGAGGCAGCCATAACAATGCTCTGTATGTCACTGTTCAGACTCGAGATAAAACGGTGCCCATAGTTCTCATTGATAATGGGTCAGCGTTGAATGTCTGCCCACTGAGAGTAGCCAGCTGTCTAGGGTTGGAAGAAATGGACTTAGCCCCTTCGAACCAGATAGTGAAGGCCTATGACAGCACCCGGAGGGAAGTGTTGGGGGTTGCCACGCTGAAGCTAACAGTTGGGCTAGCTGTGATGGAAGTCCCGTTCCAGGTGATTGATGTACCGACTAGCTTCAACCTGCTTCTGGGCCGACCCTGGATACATCACACTAAGGCAGTACCCTCATCTCTGCACCAAAAGGTCAAGTTTCCCTATGAAGACAAAGTTATCACCATACAGGGGGATGACTACAGTCAGCTCAAAAGGCCAAAGGGCCAGCCTCTCTTTGAGGTCAACCCTGAGACTGCCAATTTACCCCTTTCTGGATTTCAATACAACACTGTGCAGTTTATAGAGGGAAAGGCTGCAAGCTCTCGAATTCTCTTTGATTTTGGGACAGTGCAAATAAACTGCATAGTGTCTCTAATGTTGAAAATGTCCTACCTACCAGGAATGATTATGGCAAGGTCCGGGAAGAAGTATCCTGCACTGCAAGCCTGGGAGTATCCAGTGAATGAAGGGACCTATGGGTTGGGTTATGAGCCTACTGATGAGGACCGTGCTGAGAGGACCCAAAGAGGAAGGAAGGAGAATGTACAGATGCAGCCTTACCTATTGACTCTGAACAGCTACTTCTGCAAACCGGGAGAAACAGTTCCTTACTGTGGCTTCCGAGAACCCTTTTGTTGCCCAACCGCTAGGAAGATGCTGCTCGGGTTAGAGATATTCTCAGATGTCTGGGGCAACAAGCCCGAAACCATAACTGAACTGGATGCGGAAGACTTCATGCAGCCTAGTCTCTTTGACGAAGTTGCGGTTATCACAGGAAATGACGGGACTCGAGACCTGCTGGATCTGATCAAGCCGAATGAAGGACCTCTCACCAACTGGTACACCGAGGAGGAGCGCGCTGTTGATAAACCCCCTCCCGAGTCAAACCTAGTACCTAAGTCGGTAGTCAAGTCCTGTATTGAGTCTGAGTCTGACCCCGAGTCTGAAACCGAGTCAGAGTCCAGTTCCAGTTCTGAGTCGTCTGCGTCGGATCTAGAAGATCCAGATTTCAAACTTGATGTATTCTTTGAAGACAATTCCGTCATAATTAATAAAGGCTTGCAAATTCTTGATTACCCTGCGTGTCTATCTTTCCAAGCATTTCCAAGCAAAAATAATCAAATAAATGAAATAAAAAATGAAAAGGAAAAAATAATAATTGGCAAAGAAGAAAACGAACATACATACATTGCATCTGATTGCATGAACAGGGAACAGGTTAGTGAATGTTTGAAGAAATTTGCTGATTACTTCATGTGGAAAGTAAGTGACATCACTGAAATTGACCCAGCAATAGTGGTGCACAAGATTCCAGTATACCCAGAGGCTAAGCCAGTGAAACAAAAGCTAAGAAGGCTGAAAACAGAGTGGTCCTTGAAGATCAAGGAGGAAGTTACTAAGCAGCTGGAAAACAAGTTCATAGAACCTATTGCCTACCCGACGTGGTTGGTGAACATCGTGCCGGTGCCAAAGAAGGATCGAAAAGTGCGAATGTGTGTGGATTACCGGGATTTGAATAAAGCCTGTCCGAAGGACGACTTTCCCCTGCCGCATATTGACTTGCTAGTGGACCGAATGGCTGGACACGAGATGGTCTCCTTAACTGATCTTGCTGTCGGTTATAATCAAATAATGATGCATGGGCCATACAAAGAGAAAACGGCGTTCATCACAGAATGGGGAACTTACTGCTACAGGGTCATGCCTTTTGGGCTCAAAAATGCCTGGGCAACTTATCAAAGAATGGCAACGACCATCTTCCATGACATGATTCACCAAGAAGTAGAAGTATACGTTGACGATATGGTTGTTAAATCGAAAACAGCCGAAGAACATACAACAGCACTTGAGAAGTTCTTCCTTAGACTTCGAAAGTACAATTTAAAGCTCAATCCAGCAAAATGCCTGTTTGGAGCTACATCCGGAGTGTTTCTGGGGCATATGGTCAGTCGGAAGGGCATAGAGATTGACCCTTCGAAAGCCAAGGCCATTCTGGAAATGCCAGCACTGAGGATGGAAAAAGAAGTTCGGGGTTTCCTGGGAAGGCTACAGTACATTAGCCGGTTCATCAATCAATTGGCCGATACTTGTGGTCCGATTTTCAAACTACTCAGGAAAGGAGTGGCAGTCAAATGGAATGAGGATTGTTAGAAAGCTTTCGACCAAGTCAAGCAACATCTGCTATCCCCGCCAGTGCTACAGCCACCAAGGCTAGGAAAGCCTTTGTTATTATACCTATTGGTGACAGAAGAAGCGATGGGTGCGATGCTAGCTCAGCAAGCTGAAGATACGAAGGTAGAAAACGCCGTGTATTACCTTAGCAAGAGGATGCTGGAATATGAGCTAAAATACAATAAGATAGAGAAGCTGTGCCTGGCTCTAGTTTGGGCTTGTACAAAGCTGCAGCACTACCTCTCGTCTTACACTACGTATGTGATTTCTGAATCGAACCCCTTGAAATTCCTTATGGAGAGGCCGGTTCTTGACTGTAAAATGGCTAAGTGGGTGTCGGTGCTCACAGCCTATGACTTAAAATTTGTACAACGGAAGGCAGTGAAAGGCGGAGCCTTGGCTGATCAATTAGCAGAATTGCCGGTCGAAGACCAAATGCCGGAAGTAGAATTTCCTGATGAAGATTTATTGAGCGTGGAAAGTGAGGTCACGGAGATGTACTTCGATGGAGCTTCAAACTACCATGGAAACGGGGTTGGAGTCGTATTCAAAACTCCTTGTGGAGAATACGTCCCAATCGCAGTCAAACTAGATTTCGACTGCACCAACAATGAAGCCGAGTATGAAGCTTGCATCAAGGGGTTGGAAGCGGCCCTAGAAAGAGAAATAAAAATCCTTAGGGTTTTCGGAGATTCCAACCTAATAGTCTCTCAAGCCCTAAGGAAATGGAAAATCAAGGAAGAGCGGCTGGTTCCTTACCTACAGTGCTTGGATGAATTGGCTCAGCAGTTTGAGGAACTATCTTTTCACTACCTGCCGCGCGCCAAAAATCAGTTTGCAGATGCTTTAGTAACCTTGGCTTCCATGGTTAATGTAGGGGGAGATCAAGTCATTTGACCTCTTACGGTTCGGCTGCAGAAACAGCCAGTGCATGTCATGAACCTAGTCGATGACAAGCCATGGTTTGGGATATACAGAATTATCTTCAGAATGAAGTCTACCCGGAGGGATCCAACAAGACTGATCAACGGACATTGAGACAGTTAGCATCTGGATATTTCCTTACTAGGGGAGCCCTGTATAAAAGGAGTTGGAATGGTCTGCACCTAAGGTGCGTTGATGAAGGAGAAGATCAAAACATCATGAATTCCCTACATAATGGGGAGTCCGGTCCACATATGCACGGGATAGTCTTGGCTCGAAAAATCATGAACCTAGGTTATTATTGGTCAACCATGAATGCAGATTGCGTGAGGCATGCGCAGAAATGCGATGAATGTCAAATTTTTGCTAAACTACAAAAGCAGCCTCCAGTCAATCTAAATCCCATTACTTCACCATGGCCTTTCGCAACTTGGGGTATAGACGTGATCGGAAAGATCCATCCAAAGGCTTCCAATGGCCATCAATTCATCCTGGTTGCTGTTGATTATTTTACTAAGTGGATTGAGGCGGTTTCTTATTCCGTTTTGAATGCCAAGAAGGCAGCACAGTTCATTCGTACCAACATCCTTTGTCGGTATGGGACACCATTTGAGATCATCACGGATAACGGATCTCACTTTCAAAGTGAATTTTCGGACCTACTGAAGCAAAAGAAGATTCAGCATCACAAGTCTTCACCCTATCGCCCATAGAAAATGGGGCCGTAGAGGCTGCAAACAAGGCTATAAAGGTCATTTTGCAGAAGACAGTTCAAAAGCATAGGGCTTGGCACGAACAATTGCCAAATGCCTTGTGGGGATACAGGACTTCAATCAGAACACCTACTGGGGCAACCCCGTATTCCTTAGTATATGGCATGGAAGCAGTGTTGCCTATTGAGCTGGAAGTTCAGTCGGCGAGGGTTATCCGGGAAAGCCAGATCAGCGAAGCAAATTGGGCTGAGAATTATCATTTGCAACTCTTGGGTATGGATGAAAAGCGATTGCGAGCAATCCACCAAACTCGAGTTTATCAAGGAAGAATGGCGCGACATTTCAATAAGAAGGTCAAAGACCGGAAACTGGAAGAAGGTTGTTTGGTTCTGAAGGAGATTAGACAACCCATCATAGATCCACGTGGGAAGTTTCGTCCTCATTGGGCTGGACCCTATGTGTTAAAGAAGATATTGTCGGGCGGAGCCGTTATTTTGACTGATTTGGATGGCTTGGAATTTGCTAATCCATGTAATTTAGATCAGTTAAAAAGATATTTTGTGTAATTGTAATCATTGCATAATGTAAGATTGAACTACATTAGACCTGATTCTCTTTGAAAAAAAAAAAAGGAAATTATATATCAAAGATATGTAGGCAGCCCTCTTTGGGCGCGGTCTAAACATTTCATAATTTCGTTCTTCTTTGCCAAATAAAAAAAAAAAGAAAAAAAAACCACTAAGTCAAAAACCCGAAAGGGCGGCTTAGGCAAAAGTCGGAGCTCGCTAAGCTGAAAACCCAAAAAGGGCGGCTTAGACAAAACTGGGTAAGCTCGCTAAGTTGAAAACCCGAAAGGGCAGCTTAGGCAAAAATTAGAGCTTGAAATAAATAAAGTTGGAAAATGCTTGGAAAGCTAAAAGATTTTCTCAATTTAAGCTAAAAAGTCAAATCTCATAGCAGCCTAAAGTCAAGCGGAAAGCAAAAGAGTCCAAACAAATAATGAAGTCTAAAGCAAAAAAAATACATCCAAAGGAAAAAAAATTCCAAAAGCCAAATAAAAGTAAAAAAAAAAAGAGAACTACATCCAAAATCCAAAGCCTAGGTGTCCCGTCTCCTCCGTGGAGCAACATCCTCCGAGTCACCCCTAGCCGTTGAACTCTGCCCAGCCTCACCTGTCCGAGGAGCCAGCACAATCTCCTCACCAGTCCCAATCTCATCAGCCTGAACCCAACCTTCGAGTGCACTCAGCAGTGCGGTCCTCCTTGGTCTCTCAATTGGCCAGACAGTGGCAATGAACCAGGCTCGATACTCAGGAGAAGTCTGAATACTGGCAGGATTAGGCAAGGGCCTAACCATATGGTGATCTCTAACCCAAGCCCTAAGGACGGCTCGGGTAACACCCGGGGTAATGGCTGAATCAGCAGGAAAGTCATCCGTAATCGGAACAGTCTGATCTACCCCCATCTGTCTCAAGACGCGCAAAGCACAGTACCAAGTATAATGTGTAAGGCCCAGAAGGTAAACCCGGGTGTGATGAAAGCTAACCTGGATAAAACGGTTGATGTTGTACCAGGAGATGAACCACAATATCTCATTTGGGCCCAACTCAATCAACCATGAAGCCCAGGCATCAGTAGTGGGAAGCGAGATTAAGATCCTCCGCATCCGATACTGAGATGGGTTATAAGGATGGGAAGTAGGAGCAGCAACCACTTGTAGGTGATCCTTCAACCAAACCTGAGTAATGGATCCTTTATATTACGAGGGAATGGTTTAAAAAGAAAAAAATGAGAAAAGATAATAAGGAGAAATACCTGGAGAATAATGGGAGAAACTGTCCAGTCATCAAACCCCAAAGCAGCCCTGTCAAGGCTCCTGATGGTTTCTGCCAGCACAATGCCGCCAATACAACCCATATCCTCCATTTGTAGAACCATAGGGCAAAGATGCAAATCCCCAAAGCCTGGGTCCCGGTTAAATAAAAAGCCAGCCAATAAACAGAAAACCAAGGCCCGCATCCTCAGCCTCATCCGGTTTGGGTCATCTGGGCAAGCCTCTGAGAATTCATCAATCAGAGGTAGCAGAATTGCTTTTTGGTCATCAACGATCATAACCTTAGCTTGGGGTCGGCTAAACTGAAACAGGGTCTCAAATGACCTAACATACCCAATTTTTACCTCATGCTTGACCAAAGGGGCATTGGGGTCACACCATATAATGGCACAAAACTCCTCAAAGAGAGGGCACATTTCCTCCATCATCGCCCCAAACCGGAAAACAGGGGCCTCAGGATCCCAAAGTCTAATACAGGCCCTTAAGAAAATCCAGTCAACTACTATACTCCTAAGAGTAATAACGGGGGAGAGACCATACCTCCCCAAGTTGATCTTTTCAACTTTGGAGAGACTCCTAGTCCAGTTGTGCATGCTATGGTTGAAGAAGGGATTCATTGTCCTTTTAGTTATTCTTTTTTATTTCTTGTTATTATTTATTGTTTTCTAAAAAAAAAAAAGGGAAAAATAAAATAAAATAAAAATACTGTAATAATAAAAAAATAAAAGAAAAAAAAAGAAGAAAAGAAGAGGAAGAAAAAAGACTGACCAGGTGTTCGGTGGCTTGAAGAAGGTGAGAATAAAAAAAAAGAAGAAAAAAAAAAACTTTTTTATATAGAAAGACGCACCCGAGGGCGGCTGTACCCGCCCTCTGAGGCGGGCGTATCCGCCAACCAACCAAAAAAAAAAATAATTTATTTTAATTTTTTATTATCATTTTTAATTTTATTTTTTTTAGTGCACAGAAGAAATGGGTACTCTTCAAGTTTTTTTTTTTTTTTGAAAAGAAAGAAAGAAAAAAAAGAAAAAAGGGGGGAGAGATGTTTTTATCTTTCTATATATATATAGTCATGCATACATGTCTTTTCATTACTAACTGAGTGCAGGCACGAATAAAGTTCAGTACAGGAACATAGCCAAAAGTTCAGAAATACAGCCGAGTTTCAAAAAAAAAAAAAATCCAAAAGAAAGCAGGAAAATCTAGCATCTATCCGTGGTGAGGCCTCCTGCTCCTCTGATCATCGAAGGCCCGCAGAGTCCAGGCTGAAGTTAGTTCCTCCTGCATACCGAGAATTAGCTCCATCATCTGACTGACTAATCTGATAGGAACCTGAAAAAAAAAGATTTTTTTTTTAGTCAGTATCAAGGCTCTTATGAATCCTTTTTTTTGGGGAAAAGTTTCATTAACCTGTACCTCAGTGATGTCATCAGGAGGAAGAGCTAGGCGATTCACACGCTCTAGAGAGACCTCCCGGAGAGACGAAGTACCATCAGGAGTGTAATAGGGAATGCTGTATGGAAGGTGCAAATTGGCCAGGCCCGGATGAAAGCCTCTAAAATAGCCTGAGGAATCCTGAAAGCACCAGCTGAATGGCTAGGGCCAGCTCGAGACGGACCCTCCACCGGAGTGGAAGAAGAGGGAAGGGTCGTAGGCCTCCTCCTTGGGGTCCTGGACGAGGGGCCTGAAGCCCGAGAAGAACGAGTGCCAAACGGCTGGGAAGGAGTTGACCTCGAAATTCTGTCAAGCCGAGATCCAATAGGCTGCATTAGAAACATCTGGCAAAATTCATCATAATCCCCACTCTGGATAAATTCCATATGTGGAATGCCCTCAGTATGGGCCTCGGTAAGAATCATCTGTTTGCCCGCTCGCATGTCCTCAGGAGGAGGATGAGGGATGGAACGGCAGCCCCTAATCTGGAAATCCACTCTCTCGCCTAAATAATAGCGTCTCAAGACAGGATGTGACAAGACAAACCGCCGCCGAGACAAGGCCTCTGATCGCCGAAAATAGGGATCAGCCTAAATCAAACTTTGGAGTCGGGCATTCATCGCCCCCGCCTCAACCTATGTGAGAGAAGCAAAAATGTGTTAATAAATCCTTTTTATTTCCACATACTCAAGGAAAACTAAAAGGCACTCACCTGATCCATGGTGCAAGTATCGAAGAAGGTCCGTAGGTCGCCTAAAGACTTCCGGCGTAGAACAGACCGGTGATTTGCTCGGTACCACCTCCAAGCCAGAGGTACTAACCCTAATCCAAGGTCAGTATGAGTCAGCTCTGCGCAGATGTAGGGAAAATACTCAAAAGCCCAAGTCTGCAAAACGAGATCAATGAAAAAAAACAAAAAAAAAGACAACTGTGAATACTCAAATTTTGAGGCTCAAAGAGCCACTTTTTTCGGACTGCAAACAGTCCGGTCAGACCGGAGGTCATTCAAAAAGTTCGCTGGAAGTGTGCCAATATGGTACTTGAAATGTCCGAAAAATTACGAGGATCATGGAACTGGTCTCGGAATATTTTTTGGAGGTCCGGAACTCCCGGAAAAGCCTCCGGAACGAAATTAAGAAAAAGAAAGAAGGCACACATGCCCGCCCGAGGGGTGGGCATGCCCGCCCAGCATGGGCGGGCACGACTGCCCAACATGGGCGGGCATACCCGCCCAAGCCAGGCGGGCGCGCCCGCCCAGAATGGGCGGGCACGCCCGCCCAGCTTGGGCAGACACGCCCGCCCAGCCCAGGCGGGCAGGGGCGCCTGGGGTCACTTTTTTCCTATAAAAGACGGCTCTGGGGCTCCGTTTTGAGACACTCAGTCTGTGTTGACGGACGCTCCCTCTCCCTACGCTCTTTGCAATTCTTTACTGCTTTCTTGCATTTTTTGTTTTTTATTAATTTTAGTTTTACTTTATTTTTGTGATACTTGGTCACTTAAAATTAAACTAAAATTAATTCCCTTAACGAGGAGCTTAACCTGGAGTTAGGAAGCGGTCGACGATTAAATCAGGTACGTAAGTCAAACTTTACCTATTTAATTTTAGCACTTCATGCATGCTTCTTTTCTACTCCTAAAAAAATTCTACAACTGCATAAATGCATTCATACCATCATATAGGCATGTAAATTGCCTCAATTAGAATATGATTAAGCTAAATGCCCGGTTAATTAATAATCGTGGTATTAAAGTTTAAATCCGACAATATTGGCTTAAAATATCTAGTCATTCAATGGCTATGGTATGATTGCCTTTATTTCGAATAATTTTCAGCTTAAGTCCAATTAATCAATAATTGTGGCTAAAAGCCTTAATCAATCATGTTTTGGCAACAAATTGCCTACAGTTAAATCAAAGTTTTGGCAAAATGCCTTAAAACTCAATCAATCTTTGGGTTTTAAAACCGAAAAATCAATCATTTTGGCGACAATCGCCCAACCAACTTCATTTTGGCAATCAATTGCCTAAATCACTCTTTTCGGCTAAAAGCCTTAAAATCAATCATTTTTGCGACAATCGCCTAAAAATTAATCATTTCTGGCAACAATTGCCTAAATCAATCTTTTTGGCTTAAAGTCATTAAAATCAACACTTTTTGGCATCAAATGCCTAAAAATCAATCTCTTTGGCAAAATGCCTAAACAAAAAATGCACGAAGCATACACACACTCATGCATTAAGCATACCCATTCAAAGCCCTTCAAAGAAGGCCTATCGAACTATGTTGACTTTGATCTTCCATTCAAACGGAAGTACGTAGGCACGTTCGGATCTAACCCCGGGCGGCAAGTCGAAATCATCAAAACATTTCTTTTTTAAATTTTGGTCCAACTACATTCATTCACCTTGCAAAGCATTCATTTTTGGTTAGTTTATCAGCATGACATAGTCTCGGGATCCATCTCGGGTTCGTAAACCATACTTTAACATTGGGTTAATTAATCTAGTAATTAGGTTAATTAAGATTGGAGTCACTTAGGGTTTTTTCCTAGTTTACCCTAAAATAATTAAACAAGGTGGCGACTCACACATCACGTGCATTTCTGTCCTTAGTCATATGCATTCATATGCTATGATATTTGGGGGAGGGGTTCACAGTTTGGCGACTTCACTGGGGAGTTATGCAATCTTTTTGCATAAGAGGACTACAATTGTTGTGAAAACTAACCGGCCTTTCTTTAAGGCATCATTTTATTATGCTTTGTTTTGCAGGGTACCCTAACACGAATCAAGTGTTCTTTCTTTAAGAATACTTGATTAGGAGATTTGAACCAAATTGACAAACTTGATTAAGACATTTAAACTTGTTGATTTATTTGCACGATCGAGAATCTTTTTCTCCATTGCATAAAAAATGAATTTCAAATGAATTTCTTCTCTTTCTGTTCAAACTTCTGAGTCTGGATTGCAAGTAGCGCTGATCGGCAGGTCTCTTTGATTATGTCGACGGACAGCCAAAGCGTCCTCCCTGTTACCGCAAACCGCCCCTAATCCTTTTGGGGGTGGCCCATGGGTGTGCGTACCGTTGGACCCACACGAAACTCTTTGTTTCCCATGTGGTTAGGTATATCCATACTCAAGGTTCAAGGGTCCCTTATAAGCCGATTCTCTATTTGAGTCATAGCCTATAGAACCTATCCTTTAGGACTGTATGCACCCAATGATGTGAATCATATCATTAAACAGATTACAACGTGTTGTTATGCGCATTCACGACATATCATAAACATGGGGTAAACACAAAGAGGGCGTGAAATACCCTTTTTACTTTCAGTCATGCACAGTTGGACAAGAGAGTCAATTCACCTCACATCAGCTACCTGATACATCGACCACTGTACCTAATCCAGCTACCCTTATCCTTACAGGTGCCCACAATCCGAGTGCCTACCCAAGTGCCAGACACACCTACAGTGCTATCACCAGCTTCACCAGCTTCACCAGCTACACCAGCTTCGCCTACAACTCCAACAACCTTATCTGCACCAATGGCATCACTTGCTGATATCCAAACCCTCATTGAACAACTAGAGGCTAGAATGGAGGCCAGAATGGAGGCCAGAATGAATGAGGCACTAGCTGCCCAAAGGACCGCCCTGATAGCTGAACTGGGTAATGGGAATGGTAATGGAAACGGGGCCTCCGCTGGGGGAAGTGGACCTACTGCCTCCAACCAGGGTCCTACTACTGAACCTACAAACCCTGCCCTAAACCTGGATGATATGCCTTCTAAAACTGCCTCTGAGCTGGAAGCTCAGAGAATGAGAGAGAAACTAGAGCTCCTAGAGAGGTCCATCACTGCTCTCAAAACCCACAAGGAAGTGGTGGACATGGACTCCTTGTCTTTGTTCCCTGAAGCCAGGTTGCCAACTAAGTTCAAGATGCCCAACATGGACAAATTTGATGGAACCACTTGTCCTAAGACTCATTTGAAAATGTATGTAGGTGCCATTAACCCATTTGGATTGAGCAGCGAGCTCCTTGCTCAGTTGTTCCAACAATCTCTTACCGGTGCTGCATTGAGGTGGTTTGTCAGCTTAGACCGGTCCAAAATGAAAACATGGGAAGACATCTGCAATGCATTCAATTCCCAATACCGCTATAACATGGAGGTGGATGTCACTCGAAGAGAACTAGAAACCACCAAGCAGAAAAACAATGAACCCTTTTCCTCGTTCCTTACGAGGTGGAGGGCCAAAGCCGCCCAAATGATTAACCGGCCTTCTGAACAAGAGCAGGTAGACATAATAATAAAAAACCTGCAGCCTGTCTACCAACACCAACTACAGACTCAGTACCTACCAACATTCCAGTCGCTCATTGCCACTGCTACTAAGGTAGAAGATCTGATTCAAATGGGGCAACTGAAAGAAGACTCAGGAACCTCAAAGTATAAGAAACCTAGCCAAGCTGGCAAGGTCCACGAAGTGGCTAGCATCACCCCCACGAATCCTTTACGTGTGGGGAACATGAGAAATAATAATCAATCATCCAGGAGAACCTATACTGATCTCGGGATGCCGATCCTTGTGGTATTCCGAGAAGCTGTCAAGGCTAACTACATCAAGCCTTTGGAAGCAAGGCCACCACCAAATCCATTACCGAGGAATTACAGGGCTGATGAATACTGTGAGTATCATCAGGGACATGGGCACAAGACTGAAGCGTGTTGGACGCTCAAGAATCGCATCCAGGACCTAGTGGACAATGGTTCAATTATTCCCAGAAGTAAGCCAAACATTAGTACTAACCCCTTACCAAATCACGGGGTAAATGCTATTATGGCTGATCAGGAACTGATCGATCCTTTCGAACTGTTCCTAGAAATGAATAACATCTGTGTTTTGGATTTGAATGACCTAGCAGGAGAACTTGATGCTATAACCAGGAGCGGAAGACAATATGAACCTTTAGTTTTGGATAAAATTCAAAATAAACCCTACCAGAGGGCAGAGGAGCCAAAGGAGGACCCGGTGCTGTCACAATTAAAAAAGACACAAGCTAGGGTGTCAATCTGGGAACTTTTGGCATCGTCCTTTCCTCATCGCCAAGCTCTTTGCAAGGCTTTGAGTCAACTTCAGACACCTGTGGAAGTTAGCCCAGAAATGCTAGTATCCACCCTCACCCAATCATCTAAAACACGAAGCATCGGTTTCTCTGATGACGATTTGCCCAAAGAGGGAGGCAGTCATAACAATGCTCTCTATGTCACTGTTCAGACTCGAGACAAAACTGTGCCCATGGTTCTCATTGATAATGGGTCGGCGCTGAACGTCTGCCCACTGAGAGTAGCCAGCTGTCTAGGGTTGGAAGAAACTGACTTCACTCCCTCGGACCAGATAGTGAAGGCCTATGACAGCACCCGGAGGGAAGTGTTGGGGGTTGCTACGCTAAAGTTAACGGTTGGGCCAGCTGTGATGGAAGTCCCCTTCCAGGTAATTGATGTACCGACTAGCTTCAACCTACTTCTGGGCCGACCATGGATACACCACACTAAGGCAGTACCCTCGTCCTTGCACCAAAAGGTCAAGTTTCCTTACGAGGACAAAGTCATCACCATTCAGGGGGATGACTATAGCCACCTCAAAAAGCCAAAGGGCCAGCCTCTCTTTGAGGTCAACCCTGAAACTGTCAATCTACCCCTCTCAGGATTTCAGTACGACACTGTGCAGTTCATAAAAGGAAAGACTGCAAACTCTCGAATTCTCTTTGATTTCGGGACGGTGCAAATAAACTGCATAGTGCCTGTGAATACCCAAATTTTGAGGCTCAGAAAGCCTATTTTCCCGGACTGCAAACAGTCCGACCGGACCGGAGGCTATTTCGGAAGTTCACCGAAAATATGTCAATATGGTACTTAAAACGTCCGGAATATCGCGAGGATCGCGGAACAGGTCCCGGAATATTTTTCGGAGGTCCGGAACTCCCAAAAAGGCCCTCGGAACGAGGCACGGTGTCCACACCGGCCACGGCGGAGCCGGCCGCCGGCCACGGCGGCAGCAGCCGCCCAACCTGCGCAGCAGCCGCCCCACTTCCTGGGCAAGGCCTGCCGCCAGCGCGGGCAGGCCTGCCGCCCAGCGCGCGCGGGGCCTGACGACCCTCGGGGCGAAGCCTGCGCGCGCGCGGGCGAGGCCTGCCGCCAGCGCGCTCGGGCGAGGCCTGTCGCCCCGCGCGGGCGGGGCCTGTCGCCCCGCGCAGGCGGGGCCTGGCCCCCCCACGCCCCTGGGCGGCACCTGCCGCCCAGCTTGGGCGACACCTGCCGCCCAGACCAGGCGGGGCCTGCCGCCCCACCGACTGGGCAGCACCCCCCGCCCAGCGTGGGCGGGGCCTGCCGCCCCACCGACATGCCGCCCTCCTGGGCGGCAGCTGCCGCCCGGGACCCGAAAATGGCCTATAAATAGGCCATTTTCAGTCCAATTTTGGCACCTCGGTCTGTATTGACGGACGAATCCTTCTCCCTCTCACGCTCCTTGCGTTTTCTTTACCGCTTTTTGCATTTAATTTAATTTTTATTGCATTTTTATTGTGATATTTGACCATTAAAATCAAACAAATTAAAATTAATTAATATTTCCTAAGCGAGGAGCTTAATCCGGAGTTAAGAAGCGGTCGTCGATTAAATCAGGTATGTAAACAAAACTCTGCCTATTTAATTTTAGCACTTCATGCATATTTGTCTTCTACTCTTAATAATTCTACAATTGCATAAATGCATCCACGTCATTATTTTTGGTAAATAAACTGCCTTAATTAATTTGATTAAGCTTAAATGCCCGGTTAATCAATAATCGTGGTATTAAAGTTTAAATCCAACAATATTGGCTAAAAGAGCCTAGTTAATTAATAACTACGGTTCAATTGCCTTATTTCAAACAAATCCGGCTTAAGTCCAATTAATCAATAATTGTGGCTAAAAGCCTTAATCAATCACATTTCGACAATAAATTGTGATTAAGCTCGAACGCCCGATTAATCGATAATCGTGGCATTAAAGCCTAAATCGCACATTTTTGGCAAACTAATTGCCTAAAACAACACATTTTGGCCAAAGGCCTTAAAATCAACCATTTTGGCGACAATCGCCTAAATCGCACATTTTTGGCAAATTAATTGCCTAAAACAACACATTTTGGCCAAAGGCCTTAAAATCAACCATTTTGGCGACAATCACCTAAATCGCACATTTTGGCAACAATTGCCTAAATCAAATCATTTTGGCTAAAAGCCATTAAAATCAACATTTTTGGCAACATGCCTAAAAATCAATCAATCTTTGGCGAAATGCCTAAACACTCATGCACAAAGCATACACACAAAATGCACAAAGCATACACACAATCATGCATAAAGCATACACACAAAAATGCACAAAGCATACACAAAATCAAGCACAAAGCATACACAAAATCATGCACAAAGCATACACACAAAATGCACAAAGCATACACAAAATCATGCACAAAGCATACACACTCATGCATAAAGCATACCCATTCAAAGCCCTTCAAAGAAGGCCTATCGAACTACGTTGACTTTGATCTTCCATTCAAACGGAAGTACGTAGGCACGTTCGGGATTTCACCCCGGGTGGCAAGTCAAAATCACTCAAACATTTCATTAATCCATCATTCACCTTGCAAAACATTCATTCATCGGTTAGTTTATCAGCATGACATAGTCTCGGGATCCATCTCGGGTTCGTAGATTGTGCCTTAATCATTGGGATAATTAATCTAGTAACTAGGTTAATTAAAAATGGAGTCACTTAGGGTTTTTTCCTAGTTTACCCATAAATAATTAAACAAGGTGGCGACTCACACACATCACGTGTATTTCTTCTCATTCATCATATGCATCACATGCATATGACATTTGGGGAAGGGGTTCACAGTGCCCTTGATGCTTAAGATGTCCTATCTGCCAGGAATGGTTATGGCCAGATCCGGGAAAGCATACCCCAAACTGCAAGCCTGGGAGTGTCCAGTGAATGAGGGAACTTTCGGACTGGGTTATGAGCCCACTGATGAGGACCGTGCTAAGAGGACCCGAAGAGGAAGGAAAGAGAATGTACAAATGCGGCCTTACCTATTGACTCTGAACAGCTACTTCTGTAAACCGGGAGAAACAGTTCCTTACTGTGGCTTCCGAGAACCTTTTTGCTGCCCAACCGCTAAGAAGATGCTGCCTGGGTTGGAGATATTCTCAGATGTCTGGGGCAACAAGCCCGAAACAGTAACTGGGCTGGAAGCAAAAGACTTCATGCAGCCTAGTCTCTTTGATGAAGTTGCGGTTATCACAGGAGATGACGGGAATCGAGACCTGCTAGATCTGATCAAGCCGAACGAAGGACCTCTCACCAACTGGTACACCGAGGAGGAGCGCACTGCTGATAAACCCCCTCCCGAGTCAAACCTAGTACCGGAGTCTGTAATAAAGTTCTGTACTGAGTCCGAGTCTGACCCCGAGTCTGAAACCGAGTCAGAGTCTAGTTCCAGTTCCGGGTCATCTGTGTCGGATCTAGAAGATCCAGATTTCAAATTTGATGTATTCTTTGAAGACGATTCCGTCATAATTAATAAAGGCTTGCAAATTCTTGATTACCCTGCGTGTCTATCTTTCCAAGCATTTCCAAGCAAAAACAATCAAATAAATGAAATAAAAAATGAATTGAAGGCATTCAAACGGAAGTACGTAGACACGTTCGGATCTAACCCCGGGCGGCAAGTCGAAATCATCAAAACATTTCTTTTTTAAATTTTGGTCCAACTACATTCATTCACCTTGCAAAGCATTCATTTTTGGTTAGTTTATCAGCATGACATAGTCTCGGGATCCATCTCGGGTTCGTAAACCATACTTTAACATTGGGTTAATTAATCTAGTAATTAGGTTAATTAAGATTGGAGTCACTTAGGGTTTTTTCCTAGTTTACCCTAAAATAATTAAACAAGGTGGCGACTCACACATCACGTGCATTTCTGTCCTTAGTCATATGCATTCATATGCTATGATATTTGGGGGAGGGGTTCACAACAACACAGAAGAGGAATATGTTCTTTACATTACCTCCCAGAAATAGTAAGTCCCACTGAGCTTACAGTGGCCACGACTCAGATCGCACATGTCGTCATACATGCGGCTCAGAATAGCACCGGCCCAGTCGTACTCAGTAAGGTGGGTCAAGTCCTCCAAACTCTTCAGAATAGAAGGATTAAATTTCTCCTTCCTGTTAGACCAGAAGATCGAGGCAAAAAGCAGCAACAGAGTGAATCTAGCTGCCTGGGTGGCCATTAACTCTCCCTGCCTGTATCTGGCATAGATGTCGGGGGCCTGGAGGGATAGCCAGTGTCTCGAAATACTCAGAACAGGGGCAGAAGAGCTAGGATTGACAATTCGGGGCAGATCAATCCCTATCAGCTCCGTCATCCGATCGGGGGTGACCTCAGTCCTCCAATCGTCATACAGCTCGATCGGCCGAGTACCAAAAGGAATCCCGGAAATCACCGAAAAGTCGGTCGTGGTCATTGTCATCTCACCCCAAGAGAAATGGAAAGTGTTGGTGGTGTCCCACCATCTCTCGGCCAGTGCACCCAGTAGGCTTTTATAATTCTGTCTACTCAGCTCAAGGTATCTTAAAAAGTCCAAATGAGAGGGACCGATGATGGCTCCGACCGGGTTGTTATGGTCGAGAATGTCAGTCGGGATCTCGGCAATAGAAGACTCGCCTACATCCAGCCTAATGTTTGGATCCTAAAAGGTAAAATGGCTCAACATTATTCTTTAGTTCTTTACTAAGGATAATGTCTCTTTTCTCCCCTAGCATGCATACTAATAAGACGGTAAGTGCAGGAAAATAAAATTTGTCTTTTTCTTCACAGTTCGGCCACAGAGGCCTAAGAAATCACGATTTGGCCTAAGGCCTGAAAAATTCACAATCAGGCCACGGAGGCCCAAAATTTTCACCATTTGACCTAAGGCCCAAATAATAAATAAATGAGAGTGACAGGGGAACTGACCTGGGCATAGATGCCGGTGACGGAAGCATGAGTGTCGACATCTGCTGTCACACGGATTTCGTCAAGAGAAATCCCCAGGGACTCTAGAAAGTCCTCATCGCTATTATAGCCCGAAGAAATCATTGGTGAAAGAAAGATGAGAGAATTTGAGAGAGATCTTTAGAATGAAGAGATAGAAATGAGTGAAAAATGAAGTTTTGAGCTATTTATATAGAGGAAAAGGGCCAAAAGGTGGTCTTCTGGACGCGTCTGTTTTTTGCCTCCAAAATTTGTGTTTCGGATAACCACCGACTCCCATAAATTATCTTTATGGTCGCCGGTGGGGGGCAACTGTGAATACTCAAATTTTGAGACTCAAAGAGCCTGTTTTCCCGGACTGCAAACAGTCCGGCCGGACCGAAGGCTATTTTGGAAGTTCATCGGAAGTATACCAATATGGTACTCGAAACGTCCGGAAAATTACGAGGATCACGGAATTGGTCCCGAAATATTTTTTGGAGGTCTAGAACTCCCGAAAAAGCCTTTGGAGTGGAGAAAATAGAAAGGAGCACGGGTCGCCCTTGCAGGGCGAGCCCGCCCTAGCAGGGTGGGCACGCCCGCCCGGACCAGGCGGGCAGGCCCACCCATCAGGGCCGGCGCGGCCGCCCAGCCTGGGCGGGCAAGCCCGCTTGGCCCAGGCGGGCACGCCCGCCTGGCCCAGGCGGGCACGCCCGCCCTCGGGTCCTTTTTTTCCTATAAAAGGCAGCCCCAGTGCTCCGTTTTGAGACACTCAGTCTGTGTTGACGGACGTTCCTTCTCCCTACGCTCTTTGCGATTCTTTACTACTTTCTTGCATTTTTTTTTTTTAATTTTAGTTTTATTCTATTGTTGTGATACTTGGTCACTTGAAATTAAATTAAAATTAATTCCCTTAACGAGGAGCTTAACCTGGAGTTAAGAAGCGGTCGACGATTAAATCAGATACATGAACTGAACTCTGCCTATTTAATTTTAGCACTTCATGCATGCTTCTTTTCTACATCTAATAATTCTACAACTGCATAAATGCATCCATGTCATCATTAGGCAAACGAATTGCCTCAATTAAATAAATTTAGGCTAAATGCCCGGTTAATTAATAATCGTGGTATTAAAGCCTAAATCCGACAATATTGGCTTAAAATACCTAGTTAATTAATAGCTATGGTGTAATCGCCTTTATTTCAAACAAATCTGGCTTAAGTCCAATTAATTAATAATTGTGGCTAAAAGCCTTAATCGATCACGTTTTGGCAACAAATTGCCTACAATTAAATCAATTCATTTTGGCAAAATGCCTTAAAATTAATCAACTTATTTTGGCTAAAAGCCTTAAATCAATCATTTTGGCGACAATCGCCCAATCAACATCATTTTGGCAATCAAATTGCCTAAATCACTCTTTTTGGCTAAAAGCCTTAAAATCAATCATTTTGGCGACAATAGCCTAAAATCACATCGATTTTTGGCAACAATCGCCTAAATCAATCTTTTTGGCTAAAAGCCATTAAAATCAACATTTTTGGCATCAAATGCCTAAAACAATCAATCTTTGGCAAAATGCCCAAAATGCACAAAGCATACACACACTCATGCATAAAGCATACCCATTCAAAGCCCTCTAAAAGAGGCCTATCGAACTACGTTGACTTTGATCTTCCATTCAAACGGAAGTAGGTAGGCACGTTTGGGATTTAACCCCGAGCGGCAAGTCGAAATCATCGAAATCACATAAATATTTTTTCATTGGTCCAAATTACATCATATTTTACCCTGCAAAGCATTCATTCATGGTTAGTTTATCAGCATGACATAGTCTCGGGATCCACCTCGGGTTCGCAGACCATGCCTTAACCATTTGGGATAATTAATCTAGTAACTAGGTTAATTAAAATTGGAGTCACTTAGGGTTTTTCCTAGTTTACCCTAAAATAATTAAACAAGGTGGCGACTCATACATCACGTGCATTTCTTCCTTAGTCACATGCATTCACATGCCTTTGACATTTTGGGGAGGGGTTCACAGCGGCCCAGCCGCCGAGCTCGGCGACCCGGCCGCCGAAACAGTCCGATTTTGCCTATAAATAGTGGCCCCGACACTCCGTTTTCCTCACTCAGTCTGTGTTGACGGACGCTCCTTCTCCCCCACGCTCCTTGCGATTCTTTACTGCTTTTCTGCATTTTTTATTTAGCTTTATTGCTTTTCTTGCTCTGTTAATTGGTCATTTAAAATTAAATTAATTAATATTCCCTTAACGAGGAGCTTAACCTGGAGTTAAGAAGTGGCCGTCGATTAAATCAGATACATGAACTAAACTCTGCCTATTTAATTTTAGCACTTCATGCATGCTTCTCTTCTACTCCTAATAATTCTACAATTGCATGAATGCATCCACGTCATTATTAGGCAAATAAATTGCCTCAATTAAATAAATTTAAGTTAAACGCCCGGTTAATCAAATATCGTGGTGTTAAGCTTAAATCCGACAATATTGGCTAAAAAAGGCCTAGTTAATCAATAACTATGGTTAATTGCCTTTATTTCGAACAGTCCGGCTTAAGTCCAATTAATCAATAATTGTGGCTAAAAAGCCTTAATCAATCACGTTTTGGCAACAAATTGCCTACAATTAAATCAATCACATTTTGGCAACAAATTGCCCACGGTTCAATCAATTTTTGGCAAACAAATTGCCTATAAATTAGATTAACCACTTTTTAGCGACAAATCGCTTAAATCAAAAGCTTTGGCAAAATGCCTTAGAACTAATCAATCTTTTGGCTAAAAGCCTTCAAACAATCATTTTGGCGACAATCGCCTAAATCACATCAACTTTTGGCAAAAATTGCCTAAATCAATTCATTTTGGCTAAAAGCCTTCAAATAATCAATTTTGGCGATAAACGCCCAAATCAATCAAACTTTTGGCAACAAATTGCCTAAATCAAGCTTTTGGCTAGAAGCCTTCAAATACCGACTTTTGGCACAAATGCCTTAATCATTTTGGCGACAATTGCCCAACAAAACATCTTTTGGCAATGATAAGCCCAAACATCAATTTTTGGCAAACTAATTGCCTAAATCAATCCTTTTGGCTATAAGCTATCCAAATCAACATTTTTGGCATCAAATGCCTAAAAAATCAATCAACCTTCGGCAAAATGCCTAAACAAAGTGCACAAAGCATACACACACTCATGCATTAAGCATACCCATTCAAAGCCCTTCAAAGAAGGCCTATCGAACTACGTCGACTTTGATCTTCCATTCAAACGGAAGTACGTAGGCACGTTTGGGATTTAACCCCGAGCGGCAAGTCGAAATCACTTTCAATTGGTGCAATTACATCATTCACCTTGCAAAGCATTCATTGTTTTGGTTAGTTCATCAGCATGACATAGTCTCGGGATCCACCTCGGGTTCGTAGACCATGCCTTAACATTGGGTTAATTAATCTGATAATTAGGTTAATTAAAAATTGGAGTCACTTAGGGTTTTTTCCTAATTTACCCTAAAATAATTAAACAAGGTGGCGACTCATACATTCACGTGCATTTCTGCCCTTAGTCATATGCATTCACATGCCATTGATGATATTATGGGGAGGGGTTCACAGTTTGGCGACTTCACTGGGGAGTTATGCAATCTTTTTGCATAAAGAGGACTACAATTGTTGTGTAAACTAACCTGCCCTTCTTTAGGGTATTATTTACTATGCTTTGTTTTGCAGGGTACCCCAACAGAAAAAAATCCAGTATTCTTTCTTTAAGACTACGGGATAAGGAGAATTTGAACTTGATTGTACAACTAAATTAAAACATTTTTAATTTGTTGATTTATTTGCACGATTGAGAATCCTTTTCTCCATTGCATAAAAAAATGAATTTCAAATGAATTTCTTCTCTCTCT
The DNA here is from genome assembly GCF_041381405.1 of Jatropha curcas. NCBI lineage: Eukaryota > Viridiplantae > Streptophyta > Magnoliopsida > Malpighiales > Euphorbiaceae > Jatropha > Jatropha curcas. The sequence continues at coordinate 11,819,130 of NC_143154.1, read as the reverse complement.
GTTCAAACTTCTGAGTCTGGATAGCAAGTAGCGCTGATCGGCAAGTCTCTTTGATTATGTCGACGGACAGCCAAAGCGTCCTCCCTGTTACCGCAAACCATCCCCAATCCTTTTGGGGGTGGCCCATGAGTATGCGTACTATTGGACCCACGCGAAACTCTTTGTTTCACATGTGGTTAGGTATATCCTTACTCAAGGTTCAAGGGTCCCTTAATAAGCCAATCCTCTATTTGTGTCATAGCCTATAGAACCTACCCTTTAGGACTGTATGCACCCAATGATGCTGAATCATTCCATTAAAATGAATTATGTTGTGATGTTGTGCGCATTCACGCATTCATCCCACACTTCACAAAAAAAAAAAACATTCCATTTCAAAGCTGGAAAATCACATTTTGGTCCCTGAGACCTGGAAAATTCACATTTTTGGCCCCTAAGGCCTAAAAATTCCCAATTTGGCCACAGAGGCCCAAAAATTTCCAATTTGGCCCTTAAGGCCCAAAAATTCTCAATTTGGCCCCAAAGGTCCAAAAAATTCTCAATTTGGCCCCGTAGGCCCAAAAATTCTCAATTTGGCCCCTGAGGCCCAAAAATTCCCAATTTGGCCACAGAGGCCCAAAAATTCACAATTTGGCCCCAAAGGCCCAAAAATTCTCAATTTGGCCCCGAAGGCCCAAAAATTCCCAATTTGGCCTCTAAAGCCTAAAAATTCCCAATTTGGCCACAGAGGCCCAAAAATTCCCAATTTGGCCACAGAGGCCCAAAAATTCCCAATTTGGCCCTTAAGGCCCAAAAATTCACAATTTGGCCCCGAAGGCCCAAAAAATTCTCAATTTGGCCCCAAAGGCCCAAAAATTCTCAATTTGGCCCCTGAGGCCCAAAAATTCCCAATTTGGCCACAGAGGCCCAAAATTCACAATTTGGCCCCAAAGGCCCAAAAAATTCTCAATTTGGCCCTGAAGGCCCAAAAATTCTCAATTTGGCCCCTAAAGCCCAAAAATTCTCAATTTGGCCCCTGAGGCCCAAAAATTTCCAATTTGGCCACAGAGGCCCAAAAATTCCCAATTTGGCCACAGAGGCCCAAAAATTCACAATTTGGCCCTAAAGGCCCAAAAATTCTCAATTTGGCCCCTGAGGCCCAAAAATTTCCAATTTGGCCACAGAGGCCCAAAAATTCACAATTTGGCCCCGAAGGCCCAAAAAATTCTCAATTTGGCCTCGAAGGCCCAAAAATTCTCAATTTGGCCCCTAAGGCCCAAAAGTTCACAATTTGGCCCCTAAAGCCCAAAAATTCACAATTTGGCCCCGAAGGCCCAAAACATTCTCAATTTGGCCCCAAAGGCCCAAAAATTCTCAATTTGGCCCCTGAGGCCCAAAAATTCCCAATTTGGCCACAGAGGCCCAAAAATTCACAATTTGGCCCTTAAGGCCCAAAAATTCACAATTTGGCCCCGAAGGCCCAAAAAATTCTCAATTTGGCCCCAAAGGCCCAAAAATTCTCAATTTGGCCCCTGAGGCCCAAAAATTCCCAATTTGGCCACAGAGGCCCAAAATTCACAATTTGGCCCCAAAGGCCCAAAAAATTCTCAATTTGGCCCTGAAGGCCCAAAAATTCTCAATTTGGCCCCTAAAGCCCAAAAATTCTCAATTTGGCCCCTGAGGCCCAAAAATTTCCAATTTGGCCACAGAAGCCCAAAAATTCCCAATTTGGCCACAGAGGCCCAAAAATTCACAATTTGGCCCTAAAGGCCCAAAAATTCTCAATTTGGCCCCTGAGGCCCAAAAATTTCCAATTTGGCCACAGAGGCCCAAAAATTCACAATTTGGCCCCGAAGGCCCAAAAAATTCTCAATTTGGCCTCGAAGGCCCAAAAATTCTCAATTTGGCCCCTAAGGCCCAAAAGTTCACAATTTGGCCCCTAAAGCCCAAAAATTCTCAATTTGGCCCCAAAGGCCCAAAAATGCCCAATTTGGCCTCAAAGGCCCAAAAATTCACATTTTGGCCCCTAAGGCCCAAAAAAAAAAAATTCTTTGAGAACTTAGGGCCTTTCAAAAAGTCGAGGTGTCCAGCTCTAAGCACTCTACCTTACATATCACATCCCATGGGGTCCTATCCTAGGTGTCCTAGCCTATCAATGCTACCCTACATTGTTTGGTCATACCACCCCACATCACAAGGGTCAAGTCCAAATACCTTACCCTTACACTACCCTACCTCACACTATTTCACATACCCTATGAAAACACCTTATATAGGATAGTCTAATCGTTTTGACTATGTCCTTTCACAGGTACCCCTCCAAAGACCACCTGTACCCGAAACACCAACTGAGCTCTCACCCACAAGTCCAACAACCCCGACTGCACCAATGGCATCACTGTCTGACATCCAAAACCTCATGAACCAACTGGAAGCCAGAATGGAGGCTAGAATGAATGAGGCATTAGCTGCCCAGAGAACTGCCCTAATAGCTGAACTAGGTAGTGGTAATGGAATTGGGGCTTCAGCTGGGGGAAATGATCCTGCTGCTTCCAATCAGGGACCCGGTGCTGCACCAACGTCCTCAAACCCTGCCCTGGATGACATGCCCGCTAGAACTGCTTCTGAGCTGGAAGCTCAGAAAATGAGAAGAAGCTGGAATTGTTGGAAAGGTCTATTACTGCCCTTAAGAAACACAAGGAAGTGGTGGACATGGACTCCTTGTCCTTGTCTACAAAATTCAAGATGCCTAACATGGACAAATTTGACAGAACCACTTGTCCCAAAACGCACCTGAAAATGTATGTGGGTGCCCTCAACCCGTTTGGCCTGAACAGTGAGCTCCTTGCTCAGTTGTTTCAGCAATCTTTGACTGGTGCTGCATTAAGATGGTTTGTAAGCTTGGATCGTTCCAAAATGAAGAATTGGGAGGACATATGCAACGCTTTCAACATGCAGTATCATTATAATATCGAAGTGGATGTTACCCGGAGGGAGCTGGAAACCACTAAACAAAAGAACAATGAGCCCTTCTCCTCGTTCCTTTTGAGGTGGAGAGCCAAAGCTGCTCAAATGCACAACCGACCCTCTGAACAGGAACAAGTTGACATAATAATCAAGAATTTACTGCCTGTCTACCAGTCATAGCTTCAAACACAGTACTTGCCTACGTTTCAATCGCTCATTGCAACTGCAACTAAGGTGGAAGACTTAATCCAGTTGGGTCAACTCAAAGAATACTCATACAAGAAGCATAATCATGCTGGGTCCAGTGAGACAAATGAAATAGCCAGTATAATCCCCACGAATCCTTTATGTGTTGGGAATTTGGGAAACAATCAGCCAAGGAGGCAATATACTGATCTCGGCATGCCAATCCTTTTGGTGTTCCGAGAAGCAGTGAAAGCAAATTTACTGAAGCCCTTAGAAGCAAGGCCATTACCAAACCCTCTACCCCGGAATTTCAAAGTCAATGAATACTGTGAGTACCATCAAGGACATGGGCATAAGATCGAATCATGCTGGACTTTGAAAAATCGTCTACAAGACCTGGTTGACAATGGGTCCATCATCCCCAAGAGCAAGCTGAACATCAACCAATCCCTTGCCTAACCATGGGATTAATGCAAAAAAAAAAATTTTGCCGAACATGAATCGTTTGATCCTTTCGAACTTTTCTTGGAAATGAATGAAGTTTGTGTCTGAAAAGGTTGAGATCAAGCCTCCAAAAGAACAAAGGAATTGTTCAAGACCAACAACAACATGTCTGATCGATTGAAGCATCGAGAAGAACAAAGTCACTACAGTCAATCCAATCCTAGTCCATCATAGTCCACCTAGAGTCTATCTTTTAGGGTCTAGTTTCTTTTCAAGTCTTCATTCAATTCAAATTTGTAAATCTAAGTGTTTTTTGTACACAAATTTTGTCTTATCAATAAAAAGGGATCAGTTTACATTCCAATCATGTTTATACTCTTTCCCTATCCTTTCCTGTGAAAGCAAAAAAAAATCAAAAAAAAAATAATAAAAAAATGATGATAAAAAAATAATAAAAAAATTAAAAAAAAATGATGATAAAAAAAAAGATAATAAAAATTGGCAAAGAAAAATGCATTCATCCTTTCATTTGCTCTGCATCAATCAAAGCTGGGGGCATCCTAAGAAGCACCATCAAAGTGGAAGTTTTGAAGGGTAATCATGGAAAGGATCCAGCAAAGGGCACGCAAGACTTCAAATAGTACCGAGGCAAAGCCGATTGAAGGGGTTAGGGCCAGAATGGTTTCTCCGAAAACCCAGGAATGGAAGATGCTCCGACAGAGAGGTGTCTGAATTTTGAGCTTGAAAGCGACAGAATAAAGAAGTTATGTTTGGAATTGGGTTGGGTCTGCACGAAGTCGCAATGCTATCCATACACTACTCAGGTCATCTCAGGATCAAGTTGCCTCGAAATTCTTTATGGAGAGGTTGCTTCTAAGCAAGCAAAAGAAAAAAAACGGGTCAAAAGGAACCTCTGCACAAAAGAAAGAAATCAAGGACAAAGCTACAGGAAATCAAGTTGTCAAAAACGGGTCAACTGTAAGCTCTCCGTTAAATTCAAGCCCATCAAGGGTAGATGACAAATCATTTCAGCCATAAGGACAAAGACCAAGCGGCTGCTCACATTTTGAAAAAGCAAGTTAAAAGAAGCAGTCATTTCCACAAATTGGATGACAACAAACACCTTGAAAATCAAGCGCCAGGCATGGCACAAGTACAAGTGTCCTGATAAACAAGGATCATTTCTCAAAACAAGGAAAAGGAAGAGTCTCCTCAAAATTCCTTATGGAGAGGAGAACCATTGAGAAAATAAGTTTCAAATTCAGAGGAAGATAAAGTTCAAGAAAAGGAATCAAATTAACCTCAAGAATTCAAACATGGCAAAGCCACAAACTCAAAGCATAAAAGCTTCTTCAAGATTCAAGCCACTCAAGTTACCACCACAATGTGGGTATTCAAAACTCGTTGTGGTGAATACAAGTCGTATTTCAGTCAGCCAGTGGTAAAAACACTACAACAATAAAGTCAGATTCGCCTAGGGTCATCACTATCATACGAGCTCGAGTCAATAAGTTGATTCAACAACATCCAGCCGGGAAGGAATCCCGCAAAGACATCAAGCCGGGAAGGAATCCCACGAAGAAATCAAGTCAGAAATGAATTCTGCATCAACATCCAGCCGGGAAGGAATCCCGCAAAGACATCAAGCTGGGAAGGAATCCTGCGAAGAAATCAAAACAGAAATGAATTCTGCATCAACATCAAGCCAGGAAGGAATCTCGCAAAGACATCAAGCCGGGAAGAAATTCTGCGAAGAAATCATGCGAAGAAATCAAGTCAGAAATGAATTCTGTATTAATATCAAGTCGGGAAAGAATCCCGAAGAAATCAAATCGGAAATGAATTCCATAATCAGCATTAAGTCGGAATTGACTTTTGCCCCAACAGCAAGTCGAAAATAAAATCCGCACCAAGACGGAAAGGAATTCCGCACTAACATCAAGTCGGAGATGAATTCCGCACCAGCCGAGCACGAAGTTCGCATCCCGGAATGAACTACGAAAGACCTGATTCTCCCCATCCCCCGAAGAGTTCTTGGAGATACGTAGGCAGCCACAAAGGTGCGGTCACAAACATAAGTCTGCATCATAAAAAGCATTTTCTCTTTGCCAATATAAAAAAATAAAAATAATAAAAAAAGAGAAGAAAAGAAAAATAAAAGCTGGAGTTGAAAACCCAAAAGGGCGGCTTCAGGTAAGAATTGAGCCCGCTAGGCTGAAAACCCGAAAGGGCGGTCTAGGCAAAAGTTAGGGCAAAGAGCCTGCTAGAGTCGAAAACCTGAAAGGGCGGCTACTAGGCAAAAGTTAAGGCAAAAGAAAAAAAAAGAAAAAAAAAAACAAAAAGTGCTTTCATGAATTCTTTTAGAGAGTCCATTTTTATAGGATGAACACTGAGTTCCTTTCGAGTCAAAATTCATTACAAGAAAAATTTGATTCTCTAAAATCAAGTCTCCATCACCAGTGGTCATTCCACAACGAGTCACAAAAATCGAGTCATTCTCAAAAGTTCGTTCTGAAAGCGTCACTCTTTGAGTCATTCCTCGAAAAAAAAGAGAGAGAGGAAAATGTCAATTCAATCCCCGGGGTTTCCAAAACAACCCTTAAAAAATGTCAAACATAATCGTCGAGAGGTAATTCTTTAATACCTCGTCTCCACTCGGACCATCGTTTCTTCGATCCTTTCAGACGAGCGATGTCATCCACATTGTCCGTTTCCTCGAGTCATATAAGTGCCTTTGTTCTCTTTGATTCCTCAATCGATTGGACAAGTACAACACCAATGTTCTGAAGTATTCCATGGTCAGCACCATTTTGGGGGCAAGAAGTGATAAGAACCTTCACCATTCTCCCATCACAGAAGTAATCATGGAATTTTTAGTCTTTCATTAAGAAGAAATTCTATTTCAGGTAATAAGGGCATCAATTCTCTCAAGCAGGGGGCAAAATCCTCCAAGTCGGATTCAGGGGCAAGTGTTATAAAAAAAAACATACACAACCCAGGGTGAAACCCAACCATTGTCAATCTCTTTTACACAAACCCAGGGTAGAACCCGGTTAATGGTTAACTTTTTTTACATAAAACCTAGGGTGAAACCCTAACCAATAACCAACCATTTTTCATCCAAAACCAAGCCATTGGATCATTTCGACTTTAGGTGGACCCTTGGTTCTCAAAGAAAAAACAAATCTCTTTTCAAGCCCTCATTAAGAGGCAAAACATCTTTTCAAGTCCTCTAAGAGGCAAAATCTCTTTTCAAGTCCTCTAAGAGGCAAAATCTCTTTTCAAGTCCTCTAAAAGGCAAAATCTCTTTTCAAGCCCTCATTAAGGGGAAAACCTCTTTTTCGAGTCCTCTAAGAGGCAAAATTTCTTTTTAAGTCCTCAAAGAGGCAACAACATCTTTAAGTTGCGAACATAAATCCATGCATTTGATCATTTCATTTCAAAGAAAAAAAACCAACGGCGGGGTTTCCTCCTTTGCCCATCCTCAAAATTTGCTCCTTCAGACGGCCACTGGCTCTCATAAATCATTTTTATGATAGCCAGTGGGGGGCAACTGTTAATACTCAAATTTTGAGGCTCAAAAAGTCAGTTTTCCCAGCCGCGGCGGTGGCGGCCGCCGCAGCCGCCGGCGACAGCGGCTGCAGTCACCTGTGAATACCCTTTTTTGAGGCTCAAAGAGCCAGTTTTCCCGGACTGCAAACAGTCCGACCGGACCAAAAGCCATTTTGGAAGTTCACCGAAAGTATGCCAATATGGTACTTGAAATGTCCGGGACATCGCGAGGATCGCGGAACTGGTCCCGAAATTTTTTTCGAAGGTCCGGAGCTCCCGGAAAAGCCTTCGGAGCGAGAAATAGCAAAACCACCAGGCACGGCGGCTCTGGCCGCCGTCTGCCAGCGGCCCGTCCGCCGAGCTCCGGCGGCCCAGCCGCCGAGCACAGGCGGCCCGGCCGCCGAACCCCGGCGGCCCGTCCGTCGAGATCTGGCCCGTCCGCCGAGCTCCGGCGGCCCAGCCGCCGAGCACAGGCGGCCCGGCCGCCGAACCCGGCCGCCGAAACAGTCCGATTTCGCTATAAATAGTGGCCCCGACACTCCGTTTTCCTCACTCAGTCTGTGTTGATGGACGCTCCTTCTCCCCCACGCTCCTTGCGATTCTTTACTGCTTTTCTGCATTTTTTATTTAGCTTTATTGCTTTTCTTGCTCTGTTAATTGGTCATTTAAAATTAAATTAATTAATATTCCCTTAACGAGGAGCTTAACCTGGAGTTAAGAAGTGGCCGTCGATTAAATCAGGTATATGAACTAAACTTTGCCTATTTAATTTTAGCACTTCATGCATGCTTCTCTTCTACTCCTAATAATTCTACAATTGCATGAATGCATCCACGTCATTATTAGGCAAATAAATTGCCTCAATTAAATAAATTTAAGTTAAACGCCCGGTTAATCAAATATCGTGGTGTTAAGCTTAAATCCGACAATATTGGCTAAAAAAGGCCTAGTTAATCAATAACTACGGTTAATTGCCTTTATTTCGAACAGTCCGGCTTAAGTCCAATTAATCAATAATTGTGGCTAAAAAGCCTTAATCAATCACGTTTTGGCAACAAATTGCCTACAATTAAATCAATCACATTTTGGCAACAAATTGCCCACGGTTCAATCAATTTTTGGCAAACAAATTGCCTATAAATTAGATTAACCACTTTTTAGCGACAAATCGCTTAAATCAAAAGCTTTGGCAAAATGCCTTAGAACTAATCAATCTTTTGGCTAAAAGCCTTCAAACAATCATTTTGGCGACAATCGCCTAAATCACATCAACTTTTGGCAAAAATTGCCTAAATCAATTCATTTTGGCTAAAAGCCTTCAAATAATCAATTTTGGCGATAAACGCCCAAATCAATCAAACTTTTGGCAACAAATTGCCTAAATCAAGCTTTTGGCTAGAAGCCTTCAAATACCGACTTTTGGCACAAATGCCTTAATCATTTTGGCGACAATCGCCCAACAAAACATCTTTTGGCAATAATAAGCCCAAACATCAATTTTTGGCAAACTAATTGCCTAAATCAATCCTTTTGGCTAAAAGCCATCCAAATCAACATTTTTGGCATCAAATGCCTAAAAAATCAATTAACCTTCGGCAAAATGCCTAAACAAAGTGCACAAAGCATACACACACTCATGCATTAAGCATACCCATTCAAAGCCCTTCAAAGAAGGCCTATCGAACTACGTCGACTTTGATCTTCCATTCAAACGGAAGTACGTAGGCACGTTTGGGATTTAACCCCGAGCGGCAAGTCGAAATCACTTTCAATTGGTCCAATTACATCATTCACCTTGCAAAGCATTCATTGTTTTGGTTAGTTCATCAGCATGACATAGTCTCGGGATCCACCTCGGGTTCGTAGACCATGCCTTAACATTGGGTTAATTAATCTGATAATTAGGTTAATTAAAAATTGGAGTCACTTAGGGTTTTTTCCTAGTTTACCTTAAAATAATTAAACAAAGTGGTGACTCATACATTCACGTGCATTTCTGCCCTTAGTCATATGCATTCACATGCCATTGATGATATTATGGGGAGGGGTTCACAATTGACATTTCCCCGACTTTTGCCATGCTATTGGGGCTCCCATGGTACTATTCTTTGGGAGGTGTTCCTTCTACATTGCACTAAAAAATCAAATTCCCACTCAGGATCGCCTTGAAGATTGACAAGCAAATTATTCTTCCATGGATTGGCTTTCAGATAGCGATCCTGAGTACTGACATGGGCCTGTCGTCTCTAACATCATGAAGAAAATGAACTTTGAAGTGGTAAAGGACTAGGCAAGAACCAACAAGGCATGATTGAGCAGCTGAAGATTCACACATAGAGAAACCATATGGGTCTAAGATTCAAAAGCGAGAGCAGGCGAAAGAATATACTCGACAGACTTGACATGGATGGATGTCTTGTCCATTCGAGTGACAAATCCTCTTCATGTCTGCCAATAGAGCCTTTTTGAGCACACAGGGAAGACATACCCTGGTTTAAAGATCTTTGCATATGTGATTGAGTCCTCATAGTTGAGTCCAAAGGACAAGAACAAGAGCAAGAGAAAGAAAAAGAGGTGAAGGAAGATGAGGAAGGGATTAAGGGGCCGAAGAAGGCTGAGACCAAGGATGAAGAGGAGCAAGCTACTTAGAAGGAAGAGGAAGATAATAAGAAAGAAAGTGCTGCTGAAGTGATTGAAGATCTTGCCGATTAAGTGTTGAAGGCGATCAGAGCATGTATTGAAGAAAGCTTTGAGGAGGCCGAGTCCCCATCTACTGTTTTAATTTCTAATGTTGATGAGAACAATTGTAATGAACTATCTTTGCTTTTTAATGAAATGAACTTCAATTTTGCTTAATTTTTTTATTTCTTTCCTGATGGTTCCACTCATAACTCACCATTCATGTTTGAATTTACTATGGACACAAAAGATAACCTAGAGAGAATTTGTTGATTGGGCCAAACCTAACGCAAGAATTAAACATAAAATTTCAAAACCTACTCATGGAAAAGAGAGAAGCCTTCGCATGGAGCTATAAAGACATGCCAGCAATTGACAAATCTATAGTTAAGCACAACATTCTACTATATCCTGGGGCTAAGCGAGTGAAACAGAAGAGGAGAAGATTGAGACCGGAATGGGCTGTGAAGATTAGAGAGGAAGTGACCAAGCATATTGATGCTGGATTTTTAGAAGTGGTTCACTATCTGCTATGGTTAGCCAACATTGTCCCAGTTTGTAAGAAGGATGGACAAGTCAGAATGTGTGTGGATTACCGTGATTTGAGTAAAGCATTGCCAAAAGATGATTTTCCCCTTCCTCATATCGATATCCTAATAGATAATGACACTGTGATGGGATGCTACTCCATTATGGATGGATTTGCGGGTTATAATTAGTTTCTTATAGCATTGTTGGACAAGGCCAAGACAAATTTTGTCATAGAATTTGGAACTTTCTAACTATCGGGGGATGCAATTTGGCTTGAAGAATGTTGGGGCTACTTCTTTTGATTATTTTTACTTTATCCATAATTTCCTATACTATCTCAGGTCCCTCCAATATTGTAATACCTTCTTCATCCCAATATAAGGGACTTTTGCAGTTCTTACCATATAATGCCTCATACAGTGCCATGCCAATACTACTGTGTTACTGATTATTATAAACAAATTCTATCAGGGCAATGTATTAATCCCATGATCCTTGAAATTCAAGTATACAAGCCTTTAACATCTCCTTAACAGTATGAATAGTTGTTTCAGATTTCCATCTTTCTGAGGATGAAATTTTGTACTAAAATTCAATTTAGTGCGTAAAGCATTCTGTAGACTAACCCAAAGTCTAGAAGTAAATCGTGGATCTCTATTAGAAATAATCGATATTGGTACACCATGAAGTTTCACAATATCATCTATATATCTTTAGGCTAACTTCTCCAATGAACTATCTAATCTAATAGGTAAAAAATGTGTTAACTTAGTTAATCTATCAATTATGACCCACAAAGCATCATTTCCTTTTAGATTTCTAGGTAAACGTACCAGAAAGTCCATAGTGATTCTTTCTCATTTCCACACAGGTATTATTAACGGGTGAAGTTTACCAGTAGGGGCCTGGTGTTCAATTTTGATTTGTTGACATGTCAGACACTTTGAGACAAATTCAGCCACATCCTCCTTCATCCGAAGCCACCAAAAATAGTCCTTAATGTGTGTTACATCTTGGTGGTTCCAGGGCGCATAGCATAAGGTGCCATATGAGCTTCCTCAAGAATCTCCTTCCTCAGAACACTTATATCAAGTATACAGATTCTTTGCCCCATCATCAAAGTACCATTGCGTAACTGAAAATCTATGTTCTGATTTTGCTTAACCTTCTCAATTATTTCATTTAGTTTAGGATCCTTGTTTTGAGCTTCTTTGATTCTATTATGTAGCATTGGTCTGACCCTTTTTTTTTTTTTCTAAAGTTATTATACGTGCTCCTTTTCGCCCCACATTAAATTCAACGTTTAGTGCCCTTACATGGACTAAATCAGGAATACAATTATCTGAATATACATAATACTACTATGAGATTTTCTACATAATGTGCCAATCACCATATCGACTTTTCCGGGATGATATTCTATGGCACAATCATAGTCTTTTAGAAGTTCAAGCCATATGCTCTATGTCATATTCAATTCTTTTTGACTAAGTGTATACTTTAGGCTCTTATGATTTTTAAATATTTGGAATGTTTTCCTCATACAAGTAGTGGCACCAATTTTTTTTTAATGCAAAGACAACTACTACCAATTCTAAATCATGAACCAAATAATTTATCTTATACGGACTTAATTTTCTTCAGATCTACTTCAATACCTTGGTCTGATACTATATGTCCCAAGAAAACTACATGATCCATCCAGAATCCATATTTACTAAACTTAGCATGAAGTTATTTCTCTCTCATAATCTGTTATACTATCCTTAAATGCTTCGTATGTTCTTCTTTTCCGTTAGAGTGTATTAGAATATCATTGACAAATAAAACTACAAATCTATCCAAGTAAGTTTGGAACACTTTATTCGTCAAGGCATGAATGCTGCTGGTACATTGGTTAATCCAAATGGCATAACCAAGAACTCATAATGTCCATACCTTGTTCTAAATGTACTTTTTGGAATATCTGCTTCAACTATCTTCAATTGCTAATAGCAGATTTCAAATCTAACTTTGAAAACATTTTGGCTCCTTAAAATTGTTCTATCAAATCATCAATCCTAGGCAGTGAATACTTATTTTTAATTGTTATCCTATTCAACTGCCTATAATCAATACATAATCTCATAGTACCATCTTTCTTTCCTTTTTTTTTTCACAAACAAAACTGGTGCCCCTCAGGGTGACATACTTCGTCTTATAAACTCTTTATCTAATAGCTCCTGTAATTATATTTTCAATTCCTTTAATTTGAAAGATGTCATTCTATAGGAAGAGATGGATATGGAAGCGGTGCTTGGAATCAACTCAATAGTGAGCTTAGTCTCTCTCTAGATGGTAATCTTAGTAAATCATCAGGAAATACATCCAATAACACTTTTTCATCAGGAATATCTTGTAACGTCCTTTTGTAACCCGAGTGTCAACAACATGAGCTAAATATGCCTTACAGCTCCTCTTAATAATCTTAAATACACTAATTGCAAAAATTAAACATGATGGGATTGTCTGTCTATCTCCTTCAAATATTACTATAGGTTGATATGGTAATTCAAATATAACTTCCTTAGCATAAAATTTAATAATAGTTGTATGCTTTGCTAACCAATCCATTTCTAGAATCACATCAAATTTTCAAGGTGCAATATTATCAAATCTGCCTTTAGTATTATCCGTCCTATACAAATATCACAATCTTGATATACATGATTAACTTCCGCATTATCTTTTAATGATGTATTCACTTTTAAATCATAGCTCAATAGTGTATGTTCATGATGTAATTGTGATGCCAAATTCAACATTATAAATAAGTGTGTAGAACTCAGATCTATTAATGCATATACCTCATGGTCATAAACAAATATCTTACCAGTAACAACTTGTATTACCTCACGTGCTCCTTGTCTAGTCATTATAGCATTCTAGCTTATGCTTACTAACCAGAATTTTGTCCCTTAGATCGAACACTACTATATCTAGTTTCTCCAGCTTTACACCAACCTCTACCTCTCTAGGGTATTAATTCAATATCACTAGCACCAGTGTTCTACACAGATATCTCAGAACCAACTTTACCTCTTCCTATCTCAGAAAATCTAGGTGCCTCAGGGCAATCTCTAATCATATGATCCAATGACCCATATCTATAACATGCACAAATAACCCTACGACACTCACCAATATGTTGCCTACCACAATGCACATAATTTATGTTGCCTACTACAATGCACACAATTTATCCTTTGTTCTGTGATTCGTGCAATTACTTGGCTTTTTCTTAGATAAATTGGTGCCAATGGGACTCTACCTTTAAATCTCGAATACCCACCTCTAACATTAAACTGGGTTACATGTGGGCTTCCTCTATACTTGCTAAACTTTCGACTAAGATCAGCTACAAATGCGCCTGGCCTGTTAAATCTTTATTCCTGATCTTCCTTCCTTAATTCTTATCTCTAATGGTGAAAGATCTCAATTTAGAATAACTTCTCAAATTAGCTGTAGTCAGTTTCTTTCTTATAGTAAGATTTAGACCTTCGTTAAATCATTAATATCGCTCTTTCTCATTAAGGACTAAGAATTGTGCATATCGAAACAGCTGATTAAACTTCACTTTATATTATGCCTCTATCATGTTCCTTCATTTCAAATTTTGAAACTCCTTGCTCTTGTCATCAATATATACTGTGGCAATATAATTTTTCTTAAAATGCTCATTGAAAATCATCCCATGTAAGCATTGAAGGCCATACATCAATACCTCTGTTTTCGCCCAAAAATTGAGATCCCTTAAAACCCCGGAAAAAGGATCTCGGAAAACTTCTTTTTTTTTGTTTTATTTGTTTTGTTGATTTATTAAAAATTGGTGATAAAACCTTTTGGGAAACACGGTGCCGATAAATCGGTCTTATAAAATACTTTGAGTCGCCACCCATTATTTCGGCAATGGGACCGTTTTCGATTTTAATTTACAAAAATGACTCCATTTAACCCAATTTTTATTTAAGGCCAATTATTTGAAGAAAACTGGTCAGGCGAACCATGCGGTTCTAGGTAAGGGAATTAGGTACGTCGGCCCGTTGGAAGCCGACGCCCGGAAAACCGGCCTCTTTTAACCTACAATTTCTAATCAATTTTATTTTAGAAAAGCCAAATTATTTAATTACACCCAACCCGATTAAATCGAACCGAGTTCCTACGTGGAAAATTAATTAACTGTCCCAAATAGGTTCATTCATCGCATTCATCATAAATCATCACATTCATCATCCATCCATAACAGGAATAATTAAAAGACCCGCTCTTGCCTTATGGTTAAAGGCGGGCCACAAACCGGATTTAATAATATAATTTGAGCAATATAAATAATAAATCCTAAAAATCTCAAAATCATAGTAAATTAATTTGTTTGATTTGATTAGAACATAATTTGCCCATTATTGGTCATTTCTCGAATTAAAGTTAAACATTTATTTAATATCATGCAATTAAAATAAAATAAGTAAAAAAGTATTCTGGAACTTTAAGACAGTTGCGTCACGCAGCTGTTCTAGGAAGAACAGTCGCGTGACAGAACTCTTAGTTATTATTCTGGAACTTTAGGACAGTTGCATCACGCAGCTGTTCTATGAAGAACAGTCGCGTGACGGAACTCTTAGTTACGCGACGGAACTGTTCGTGACTTTATCAAAATCTCCAGATTTATTAATCATTTATTTAAAACATAATATTAAATAAAAATGTAAAAACAAAATAAAGACTATGCGCACGAACAGTTGCGTCACACAGGTGGTCCAAGCAAAGTCAGGGTCTTTTAGACATGAACAGTTGGGTCACGCAGGTACTAGCTGCGTGACACAGGTACTAGCTACGTGACGCAGCTGCTCGGGTCCGTAACTACCTTTCAAACTATTCTTTTTACGTGTTCTTTTTATTAATAAAGGTTTAGTATAACTCAGAAACACTCAGAAATGGGCAAAATGTTGTTTAATCAACACCAAACTAACTAAATACCAAGAAAATGAGATTTTTCACAAATAAATAACTAAAAATAAAAAGGAAGGTTTAGATGATTACCTAACCCTCAGATTCGAGGATTGTTTGGGAACAAGGCTTCATGATCCCAGAAGTGTTTAGCACCAAGTTTTAGCAATAAAAACGTTTCTTTTCTTTCTTTTCTCTCTTTTTCTCTTTTTTATGTCTTTTTAGTCTTTTTTAGTTTTTAATCTATCTTTCTAATGGCTTAATCTTCCTCATGGTTACTCACTTGAGTTTCTTGGGGAAAACCCTAGCCGCAATAGATTACTCTCAGTCTAAAATGCAAAGGTTTTGAGAAAACTGAGAAAAAGTCCCCTTTAGAAATGAAAATGTTGTATTTATATGGGTAGGGCAACAGAACAAAGCTGCGTCACGCAGGTAGTAGCTGCGTGCGCACCCGAGAGCTGCGTGACGCAGCTAACTTTTCGTACAATTGCCGCGTATCCATACAAACAGTGCAGACCGTTACACGAGCCTGTCCAAAAGATGTCAGCCTGGTCGGAGTTGCGTAACGCAACTACTAGTGCCATCACGAAGGTGTAAGCTGCATGACGCAACCCTAACGCAGGTCAGAATCTTTGAACCGGTTTAAATCAAATTTTGGTTTAAAACACTTCTGGTTGACCGTGATTCTTTATTCCTTATCCTTATATCATCACCAGGTTAGGCGGGGGCATAAAATTACGCGTCAACAACCTCAGATTGCCTTCTACCACTCATATGCATTTTCTTGTAGTAATGATATAGCATAATCATAACTCTCATCTGGTGCAAAATCCATCTAATCTAGAGTTCTCTA
Source organism: Jatropha curcas (assembly GCF_041381405.1). Lineage (NCBI taxonomy): Eukaryota > Viridiplantae > Streptophyta > Magnoliopsida > Malpighiales > Euphorbiaceae > Jatropha > Jatropha curcas. Next base: position 11,802,953 of record NC_143154.1, on the reverse strand, counting down.
GGTCCTTTCTGACCATGTGTTGGCCTCAGCTGGATTGATAGTACTTGAAAAATCAACAGTTCCATACCTTCGCAGTTTATCATACCTCCTCTCTCTCTCTCTCTCTCTCTCTCTTTTATTCAAGTTTTTAGGATGCACAAAATATATGTGCTCGTATGGATGATTAGATGCTTTTATAAAATAAGGAGCAGTTGGCTCTACACTTCTAGGTAACTCATGGTTACTACCATGCTCACTGACTCCAGATGTCCTTTATCATAAAAGGACATCATTTAATAACATGAAGATTGTGTATGGTATGTTTTGTATGTGGACGTATGTCCCAATGGAACTCTAAACCATGCTTTGATACCAAAACTATATGTAACACCCTAACACCATGTATCCAAGGATAAATAATTGAGATGCTACATAACATATTATACAGATCTTTTAATAGAGGTATAGGTCACACCATGTATTAGGTCATACAAACTAGTGTCATAAAATTTCTTACTTTTCACATATAGTCATATATATAATTATATACATGATAAAGCCTAGCGCATGTATATCTTATTACATGGTGGACCATAAGTAGTACAAACTCCAATAAAAGATGTACACAAATTTGAGGAGGTGATATATGCAGACACAACCGATCCCGAACTTTGTTCCATTTCTATCAATCTGAATAGATGGAATTCTGACTACTAATACGTCCTAGTACCAGGACTTGGAAAAACATTAGCATTTTATATGAGATGCCACTCAGTGAGTAAAATCATAATAAAAGATTATTAATTGTGTAACAAATATCAAGCATCATAATAAGGTAATCAATACACTCCAAATAATTCAAGACATCTCTAACTCCTCAGGCCATCAATGCCCGGCATCATTCGTTATCAGATAATAGTAAGCATTCATCATTCCATTCACAATAAAAGAGTAGAGATATTGCACCTTTCTCATTGACTGAAATAAGAGTAACATGTATATATCATCATCACAGATATAATGCTTCAGAAACTTAATTTTGAAGCATGATGCAAATGATTGTCAGATTATTTATGTTATGCTTTTCAAACCAAACTCACCCCCGGGGTAATAGATAAAATATTTCAGATATCAGATTTAGTTGGCCAGCTTTCAAATCAGATTTTGAGCATGCAGCTCTAGATTTTAGATTTATGAGCATGAAGCTCCAGATACAAATTTGAGCTTATAGCTCCAGATAACAGATTTATAAGCACATAGCTCCAGATACAGATTATGAGCACGCAGCTCCAGTTACAGATTACATGTAACACCCGCCGCCCGATCCCGAAAGACCCGACGGTGGATGCCACATTCGGTACCGGAGGCATCGTCCTAACCTACATATAAATCAAAGAATCATATTATGAATTAGAAGTGACTTAGTATTCACAAGTTTAGCAAGTAATAGTATTCTGTTTTGAAAATGATTTGGGAGAATCCTACAGAAAAACTGCAAGAGTTTCCCCTAAAAATAGAAGTTGCCAAACATATGAATACAAAGCACTCCCAAATTCAAACTCCAAACCCCATCAAACTCCAATAACAACACAATAGCACTTCTATAATTTCATAACTCCATAGTTCCTCAATAACATTATAATATTCATCACTTCAATACATTCATTTAAATATATCAACTTCTAATGTTCTAACCATTAAATAAGTCCAAGTTTATCTCCCAATATATATACACCAAAATAATTTACAATAACATGCTTAAGTTATAAATGAAATAATACAGTCTCTAAAAATGTAATACTTATACATGCCATAATTTTTTAGTTACATAAAATACTAATCAACTACCAAAAGATCTCTTCAACTCTGATGCTACTCTTCAGGTCTTTAAGCAGCAAGCACAATCTCCAACCTGCGCGTGATAAAATCAACGCGCTGAGTATAAAACTCAGTGGTGCTCATAAAACACAACAAACCAATGTTGTGATGACAACATACTTAAAAACAATCATTTATATACATAAAATTATTAAATTTGAACATGCAGTACATATGCACACCAATACATCATGCTTTAGAAATTCATTTGATATCATAAATAAGTTGTGGTAAATTAAGAGTTATTAACATAATGTGATCTCATTTATTTCACTTCCTTAAAAATATTGTATAAGGGCTCACATACACTTAGGAGAAAAAAAAGCATATAAGTTTTCATAGCTTATTCATAATGGCCTTAGGTCGCCAACCTTTTCATAACATATAGAGCGCGTCCGCCCTAACATAAGACACCCACGTGCCTAGTATATGATCATAGCTTCTTATCATAATGGCATCAAATGCCGAGCATGCTCATCATACATAATAAAATCAAATCATGCATCAAATTCACACCAAGTATATTAGAGCCCAAAAACATTTCTCAGAAAATTCATTTTCTTTAGTCTTCTCATAATAAAAACTTAATTTAAACTTAAGTAATTCATAAAAATTCTCATACTTAAACAAAATGACTTAACTTAGAAAATTTCCAGCATAAAAATAACATGGACCTTTGCTGTGTTTTTAAAACATAACCGGAGCTATGGGTCTCCAAATTAAATGAAATTAGAGTCGTTAGAAAGCTAAGACAAAATCATACAAATGTTATGAAGGGATCATAGCCCAGATCAATATGGAAGATAACAAAACAAAGCTAGGAACACAGACTGACAGACCAGACCTGATTCAGCAGAACCAAGTCCATTGTTTCTTGAATTCCTACTAAACCCCACACTCAAAATTAAACCAATTCAGAACGAGAGAATTATCAAGACACAGGGAAACAACTTTTATGAAGAACTCAGAACCTAATCTTGTCATTATAGTGGTCAAAATGGGCACTAAAGTCAGTGATGCATGTGGCCCGACACAAACAGAGTCAGTTTGGGTGTTTCAGCCATAAGTTGAGTTATATATCTCCAAATTGGACAAAAGAGGATGGGTTGGAAAGATAAGAGATAGACCTACAACTTTTGTGAAGAACTCAGACACAGATGGAAACTATAAAGGACCGAAAAATGGTCCTAAATCTCACTCAAAATCTCGTTTTTTCCCAAATTCAGTTTACTTTAGCCATGAAAGGAACATGAACCACAAAGATACAAGGTAGCAATGTCTACCACAACATAAATACTCATCAAACATCATCCAAGAGCATGTAATGGCAACCAAAATTCAACAAACCAATCATTTCATACAAAATCTCAAAATATACACATAATAGCATAAAGGCACAAAATCAAAATTTGAGTAAGGTAAGTGTGTTTATGAACACTAACCTTCAAAACAAGCTTTAACAAGCTTTAATCAAAGCTTCTCAAGCTTTGGTCTTGCCTTTATCCTTATTAGAAGGCTCTCCACCCTCTACATGGAAGAAACTCAAAATCAAACAAAGAAAACAAAGAAAAGAAGTAATTGGAGCATGATTAAGCATGTATATGCTAAAAGACAACTCTAAATCCAAAAATAATTCACTTATCATAAAATCACTTACTTGACCCAAGTAGGAAAATCACCAAATTCCTTGAAATTAGTCACCAAAGATTACTTCTCTAGCTTCACTCTCTAAGATTTATGCCTTAAATCAAGTTGGATGGGTGTTTACTAAGTAGGAATTGAAGAAAATGAAGAAGAAGAAGAAGAAGAAGAAGAAGGAGAAGAAGGAAACGTGTATGGAGAAGAAGAAGGCAAAAGTTGGTGCTCAATAATTAATAGTTGCTTTATTAAAGCAACTAAGGGGGTATTTTGGTCTTTTCTCCAAATATTCTCCAATTAAAGTCCTTCAAAATATTATTTATCTCCACAAAAGTCTCTAATTTATTCCATAAAAATAATTCCTCAATTTTCCTCCATAAAAAAAAAATAATTGCTCAAATTTCCTTACTTAATATAACACCATAATTCACTATTCACTAAGTATCTAAATTCTCCAAAAATATTCCTTACTTACTTTCTACCCATAAAAACCATGCATACATGCTCCAAAAATGTTAAATAAAATATAAAACATAAATAGTAATTTTTCGGACAAAAAATAATACCAACTTCCGGACCGGTGGTATTATTCACAGACCGGTAAACTACTATTAAAACACAGGAAAAAAAAATGGGGCGTTACAGTTCTCCCCCCCTTAAAGAATTTCGTCCTCGAAATTCACCTGAATTAAACAACTGAGGATGTTGTTGTCTCATAATCTCTTCACTTTCCCAGGTAGCTTCTTCGGTCTTATGGTTTCTCCAAAGAACCTTTACCAATGGAATTCTCTTATTCCTTAGTTCCTTAATTTCCCTAGCAAGTATCCTCACTGGCTCTTCCTCATAAGTTAAATCTGGCTCTATAGTCACAGATTCCACTGATATTAAATGTGATGGGTCGGACCGATACCTCCTCAACATAGATACGTGGAAAACATTATGTATCCTATCCAGGTCTGGTGGTAAAGCTAGTCTATAGGCTAATGGACCCACACGCTCAATGATCTCATATGGACTAATGAACCTAGGACTAAGCTTACCCTTTCTTCCAAATCGCAATATCTTTTTCCACGGAGATACCTTAAGGAAAACCTTATCTCGCACTGCATACTCTATATCCTTCCTCTTCAAATCCGCATAAGATTTCTGACGATCTGAAGCTGCTTTCAATCTATCTCTGATAATTCTGACCTTTTCCTCTGTATCCCGAATCAAATCTGGACCTACCATCTTGCCCTCACTCAATTCTGACCAACACAGTGGAGTCCTACATCTCCTACCATATAGTGCTTCAAAAGGGGCCATCTGAATACTCGACTGATAACTGTTATTGTAGGCAAATTCTACAAGTCGAATGTACTTCTCCCAACTGCCCTCAAACTCAATAGCACAAGCTCTTAACATATCCTCCAAAATCTGAATAACCCGCTCTGACTGACCATCTGTCTGAGGATGAAAAGCTGTGCTGAAATTCAGCTTAGTACCCAGGGCCTCATGTAGCTTCTTCCAAAATCTAGAAGTAAATCTCGGATCTCTATCTGAAATGATGGAAGAAGGAACCCCATGTAATCTCACTATCTCATCTATATACATCTCTGCATATTGCTCCATGGTGAAGTCGGTCCTAACAGGAAGAAAGTGTGCTGACTTAGTTAATCTGTCAACTATTACCCATACAACATCTTTCTTTTTAGGAGTTAAAGGCAATCCAGTAACAAAATCCATAGTAACCTTATCCCATTTCCACTCTGGAATAGAAGTAGGGTGTAACAAACCCGAAGGAAACTGATGCTCTGCTTTCACTTGCTGGCACGTCAAACACCTCGACACATAATCTGTGATATCCCTCTTCATCGCCGGCCACCAATACTGTGATTTCAAATCCTGATACATCTTATTACTGCCAGGATGCATAGCATAGGGACTACTATGAGCTTCCTTTAAGATACTCTTCCTCAGCTCTGAAATTTTAGGCACACAAATCCGATCCCCAAAGTACAAGCAGTCGTCATCTTTAATCATAAATCTCTTTTTCCTTCCATCTCTGACTAGGTCTTTCCATAAGGCAATTGTCTCATCATCCTTCTGTGCATCTCGAATCTGCTGAAGTAGACTAGGTCTCATCATAAGCTCTGCCACGAGTGCACCATTACTAGCTACAGATAATCGCATATTCATAGCACGTAAAGCAACCAAGGACTTCCTACTAAGTGCATCTGCTACCACATTAGCTTTACCCGGATGGTAATCAATGGTGAAGTCATAGTCCTTAAGTAGCTCTAACCATCTGCGCTGTCTCAGATTAAGCTCCTTTTGAGTAAGCAGATACTTGAGACTCTTATGATCCGTATACAGATGACATTTCTCACCATACAAGTAATGCCTCCAAATCTTCAAAGCGAAGACTATAGCTGCTAACTCCAAATCATGCGTAGGGTAGTTCTTCTCGTGTGGTTTAAGCTGTCTAGAAGCATAAGCAACTACCTTGCCCTCCTGCATAAGCACACAACCCAATCCATTATGTGAAGCATCACTATACACATCATACGGTTTACCCGAAACTGGCTGTGTCAACACTGGAGCCTCAGTAAGCATCATATTAAGCTTCGCAAAACTATTCTGACATTTATCATTCCACTCGAATCTGACATCTTTTTGAAGAAGCCTAGTCAAAGGAGCCGCAATGAGAGAAAATCCCTTGACAAATCTTCTATAATAACCAGCCAATCCTAAGAAACTCCGAATCTCTGTCACATTCTTAGGTGGCTTCCATTCAAGCACTGCCTCTATCTTCTTCGGATCAATTCGAATACCCTCAACAGAAATAATGTGACCCAAGAAAGCAATCTCAGACAACCAGAATTCACACTTACTCAGCTTAGCATACAACTGTCTCTCTCTCAGTATCTGAAGTACAATTCTCAAATGGTGATCATGATCCTCTCTAGTCCGAGAATATACCAAGATGTCATCAATGAACACAACCACAAACTGATCTAAATAAGGATGAAAGATCCGATTCATCAAATCCATGAACACTGCAGGAGCGTTAGTCAAACCAAACGGCATTACCAAGAACTCATAGTGACTGTAGCGTGTCCTGAAAGCAGTCTTAGGTACATCTGATGCCTTCACCCTTAGCTGATGATAACCTGATCTCAGATCTATCTTCGAGAATACACTAGCTCCTCTCAACTGATCAAACAAATCATCTATCCGAGGCAATGGATACCGATTCTTCACAGTAACTTTGTTAAGTTGTCTGTAATCAATACACAATCTAAGTGATCCATCCTTCTTCTTTACAAACAATACTAGAGCACCCCACGGAGATACACTAGGACGAATAAACCCCTTATCAAGCAATTCCTGAATCTGTATCTTCAACTCTTTCAACTCAGCAGGCGCCATCCAATATGGAGCAATGGATATCGGTGCAGTACCAGGCATAACCTCAATACTAAATTCAACCTCTCTCTCAGGAGGTAAACCAGGCAACTCCTCTGGAAACACATCCGGAAAATCACATACTGTGGGTATATCATGGACACTAGGAGATTCTGACTCTAGAGCAAGTACACAGGCTAAATAGGCCTCACAACCATGCTGGATCAATCTTCTAGCAGTAGAAGCAGAAATAACATTAGAGAGGTAATCCGACCTCTCACCCACAACTACAATCTCCTCACCAGATGAAGTCTGGAGTGTAATTCTCTTAAGTCTACAATCAATCATAACTCCATGTCTAGATAACCAATCCATACCCAAGATCACATCAAACTCCCGGAAAGGCAACTCTATTAGATCTCCCAGAAACACATGGCCATAGATTACCAATGGATAATCTGTATACACCCGATTAACTACGACACTATGACCTAAGGGATTAGTAACTTCAATACTATGCTCTAACATATCAGCATGCATATTACCCAATCTACCCACATGTATGCCTAAATATGAATGAGTAGAGCCAAGATCAATCAAAGCATATACAGAAATATCAAAGAGAGAGAATGTACCAATGATAACGTCTGGGGCATCCTGCTCCTCCCTAGTCCGGATAGCATACGCTCTGGCAGGTGCTCTGGACTCAAGTTTTTCCACTATCTCTGAAACTGGCCTCTGACTCCCAGTACCTCTTGTATCACCACGGCCTCTGCCCCTGCCTCTCGAAACATAAGGAGCTGACCTCCCTACCTGAGGAGCTGCACTAGCCAAAGTCATAGGGCAGTCTCGAAGCAAATGCTCTGTAGACCCACATCGAAAGTATGCCCCAGAAAATCTCCTACAAACCCCGGAATGCTTCTTTCCACACTGAGGACATGGCGGAATATCAATCCATGTAGCACCTCCACCACTAGCAATAGATGTGGTCTGTGGAGCTACTCTGCCATGAGTACCCTGTCCATGTCTCTGAATAGGTCTAGACCAGGTCTGTGATGGACCCCTGTGCCTCTTACTACTAGACTGAGCCCCAGAAGTCTATCCAGATACCATACCCTGAACCCTCTGTTGTTGACCCTGCTGACTCCGTTGCCTCCTAACCTGCTGCTCATTCCTCACTTCCTCAAGCTCTAAAGCTACCTTCACTAGGGAAGACAATGATGTATGAGGATGAGCAACCAAATGCATGCGATATTCATCATGCAAGCCTTTCCTGAAGCGCTTGCATTTATCAGACTCAGTAGGAATCATCTCCGTAGCATACCTGTTCAATCGGATGAACTCTCTCTCATATTCAGCCACAGACATTCTGCCCTGTTTTAATGCTAAAAACTCTACTTTACGTTGGTCAATGTAAAGCTCCCCAATATATTTCTGTCTGAACTCAGAAAGAAAGAAGTCCCAAGTCCTCTGCTCAGCACTAACTGTCCGTGATACAGTATCCCACCACTGGTAAGCTTCCTCTCTCAATAAGGAAGTGGCACAAACCAAACTGTCTACAGGTGAGCACTGCATCTGCTCCAATATCCTCTCCACAGACTGGAGCCAATACTCTGCTGCAGAAGCCACATCATCCTTTCTACCCATAAACTCAACAGCTCCATATTTCCTCAGTTTCTCAATAGGGGGATGAACTGGAACAGGGGCTGGAGCAACTGGAGCCTGGGGAACAGCTCCTGCTGCCTGCCTCAAAGCAGCAACTAACTGCTGAACAAATGTATCCTGATTAGGCCCAGCAGGACCTGCAGCAGCTTGCCCCACCCTCGAGGCGTGCTCTGCATCAGAACCCACAGCACCACTAGTGGTATCACCAACAGGAATACCACCAATAGGAGGGACATAACTATCCACCTCCTCATCTGACAGATGTTGAGACATCACTCAACTCCTACAAAGACCAAAAGGTTCGCATCAGAGAGAAGTTCCAAACCAAATCAATATGGCATGTATTTAACTTAAATTACTCATACTCTCACTTCAAAATAGATAAATGCCTATATATGCATATAGTCCGAGAACCGCCTAAACCTATGCTCTGATACCACTAAATGTAACACCCGCCGCCCGATCCCGAAAGACCCGACGGTGGATGCCACATTCGGTACCGGAGGCACCGTCCTAACCTACATATAAATCAAAGAATCATATTATGAATTAGAAGTGACTTAGTATTCACAAGTTTAGCAAGTAATAGTATTCTGTTTTGAAAATGATTTGGGAGAATCCTACAGAAAAACTGCAAGAGTTTCCCCTAAAAATAGAAGTTGCCAAACATATGAATACAAAGCACTCCCAAATTCAAACTCCAAACCCCATCAAACTCCAATAACAACACAATAGCACTTCTATAATTTCATAACTCCATAGTTCCTCAATAACATTATAATATTCATCACTTCAATACATTCATTTAAATATATCAACTTCTAATGTTCTAACCATTAAATAAGTCCAAGTTTATCTCCCAATATATATACACCAAAATAATTTACAATAACATGCTTAAGTTATAAATGAAATAATACAGTCTCCAAAAATGTAATACTTATACATGCCATAATTTTTTAGTTACATAAAATACTAATCAACTACCAAAAGATCTCTTCAACTCTGATTCTACTCTTCAGGTCTTTAAGCAGCAAGCACAATCTCCAACCTGCGCGTGATAAAATCAACGCGCTGAGTATAAAACTCAGTGGTGCTCATAAAACACAACAAACCAATGTTGTGATGACAACATACTTAAAAACAATCATTTATATACATAAAATCATTAAATTTGAACATGCAGTACATATGCACACCAATACATCATGCTTTAGAAATTCATTTGATATCATAAATAAGTTGTAGTAAATTAAGAGTTATTAACATAATGTGATCTCATTTATTTCACTTCCTTAAAAATATTGTATAAGGGCTCATATACACTTAGGAGAAAAAGAAGCAGATAAGTTTTCATAGCTTATTCATAATGGCCTTAGGTCGCCAACCTTTTCATAACATATAGAGCGCGTCCGCCCTAACATAAGACACCCACGTGCCTAGTATATGATCATAGCTTCTTATCATAATGGCATCAAATGCCGAGCATGCTCATCATACATAATAAAATCAAATCATGCATCAAATTCACACCAAGTATATTAGAGCCCAAAAACATTTCTCAGAAAATTCATTTTCTTTAGTCTTCTCATAATAAAAACTTAATTTAAACTTAAGTAATTCATAAAAATTCTCATACTTAAACAAAATGACTTAACTTAGAAAATTTCCAGCATAAAAATAACATGGACCTTTGCTGTGTTTTTAAAACATAACCGGAGCTATAGGTCTCCAAATTAAATGAAATTATAGTCTTTAGAAAGCTAAGACAAAATCATACAAATGTTATGAAGGGATCACAGCCCAGATCAATATGGAAGATAACAAAACAAAGCTAGGAACACAGACTGACAGACCAGACCTGATTCAGCAGAACCAAGTCCATTGTTTCTTGAATTCCTACTAAACCCCACACTCAAATTAAACCAATATAGAACGAGAGAATTCTCAAGACACAGGGCAACAACTTTTATGAAGAACTCAGAACCTAATCTTGTCATTATAGTGGTCAAAATGGGCACTAAAGTCAGTGATGCATGTGGCCCGACACAAACAGAGTCAGTTTGGGTGTTTCAGCCATAAGTTGAGTTATATATCTCCAAATTGGACACAAGAGGATGGGTTGAAAAGATAAGAGATAGACCTACAACTGTTATGAAGGACTCAGACACAGATGGAAACTAGAAAGGACCGAAAAATGGTCCTAAATCTCACTCAAAATCTCGTTTTTTCCCAAATTCAGTTTACTTTAGCCATGAAAGGAACATGAACCACAAAGATACAAGGTAGCAATGTCTACCACAACATAAATACTCATCAAACATCATCCAAGAGCATGTAATGGCAACCAAAATTCAACAAACCAATCATTTCATACAAAATCTCAAAATATACACATAATAGAATAAAGGCACAAAATCAAAATTTGAGTAAGGTAAGTGTGTTTATGAACACTAACCTTCAAAACAAGCTTTAACAAGCTTTAATCAAAGCTTCTCAAGCTTTGGTCTTGCCTTTATCCTTATTAGAAGGCTCTCCACCCTCTACATGGAAGAAACTCAAAATCAAACAAAGAAAACAAAGAAAAGAAGTAATTGGAGCATGATTAAGCATGTATATGCTAAAAGACAACTCTAAATCCAAAAATAATTCACTTATCATAAAATCACTTACTTGACCCAAGCAGGAAAATCACCAAATTCCTTGAAATTAGTCACCAAAGATTACTTCTCTAGCTTCACTCTCTAAGATTTATGCCTTAAATCAAGTTGGATGGGTGTTTACTAAGTAGGAATTGAAGAAAATGAAGAAGAAGAAGAAGAAGAAGAAGAAGGAGAAGAAGGAAACGTGTATGGAGAAGAAGAAGGCAAAAGTTGGTGCTCAATAATTGATAGTTGCTTTATTAAAGCAACTAAGGGGGTATTTTGGTCTTTTCTCCAAATATTCTCCAATTAAATTCCTTCAAAATATTATTTATCTCCACAAAAGTCTCTAATTTATTCCATAAAAATAATTCCTCAATTTTCCTCCATAAAAAAAAATAATTGCTCAAATTTCCTTACTTAATATAACACCATAATTCACTATTCACTAAGTATCTAAATTCTCCAAAAATATTCCTTACTTACTTTCTACCCATAAAAACCATGCATACATGCTCCAAAAATGTTAAATAAAATATAAAACATATATAGTAATTTTTCGGACCAAAAATAATACCAACTTCCGGACCGGTGGTACTATTCACAGACCGGTAGACTACTATTAAAACACAGGAAAAAAAAATGGGGCGTTACATTACAAGCATGTAGCTCTAGATTCTAATTATGAGCACGCAGCTCCAGATATAGATCAGATTTATGACTTGGTAATGACAGTCATAACTTTCGTTTATCTCAAATGTAGAATTAATAGAATTGCACTCGCAAATTAGGCTCACAGGCCTCAGAGTAATACATACCTTCTACTTAATTTGTCACCTTTTAGTACCACTTCATACTCCTTTCAAAGCAGAATATCAAATACAGTGTATTTTCATAACAACTATCTCAAATAAACATCCATCACATATTAGGCTAATCGGCCTCAAGATAATACATAACTTTTTGGTTAGCTTGTCTTTTTCCAAGATAAGAATCATGTTCTTATCATTGCATGATATCAAATATGGCAAGTGCCATAACAAATGTTAAAAGCATTCATTCATTATATAAAATTAAATATTAGCTGCTTTTACTCACAGTATGTAGTGCAGTTGTATCAAGGCTTGGAAGAGTCTCCTCCTTCACTTCCTTCTAGGACCCTTTTACCTATATGAGTAAGCAAGCACCTCAATCCTCATTTAGGTATTTAATCAAACACTTAGTGTGCATGACTTGGATGCTTAACATTTTTATTTCTTTGTATTTTGAACTCAAGGAAAATTCCATGTATTCTCCAACACTCACTTAATAATCCTGTACTCTCAACTCAATCAACTATTCATCAATTAACATCATTAAAATTCATCTAGGATTACACCAAATAATGAATACCTCTTAAGTTTTTTGCACTTCCATAACCATACAAGTACGGTAATCTCAATTAAAACACAATTATTTCCAAAATAACACTTAATAACATCATTAGAATCTTTAATTAACTAATTAAACTCATTAATTCAAAACGAAATGATCGTTTCCATGATCATCTCATGTTGGCCAAACCTCCATCCTTAACCTTGAGTATGACTTTCTCAATTCAATCAAATTAAAGCTCAATTCATATGTTATTCAGTCAATAGTAACTAATTAACAACTTAAATCATGTTTACATCACTTATCAACATCAAAATCAATCTCCCCTTCAAATTCTCTACTTTGGAACCCTAGCCAAATCTTCTCCATACCATGAAAATAACATGAACAAGACAAGGATTAACTTACCTTAGTTGATTTCCAATAAAAGCCCTTTGAAAATCAAGTTGAATCCTTAAGCTTTTAAGCTTTTCTGATTCTCCTTCTTCTCCTCCTAACTTCGGACTCCTCTCCTCTCTTTGCAACAACTTTTGTTTCTTTTATTTTTGTTATAGCTTAAGTTTCTTATATAACAATTCATGTGCAAGGCACATGCTACTTATTTCCTTCCAACTCCTTAAAGTTTTGCTTATTTATGTTTTTCTCCATATTTGTAATCGCAACCTCTTTTATGTTAGCCATGTCCTTAATCCTCCAGTAACACTTAATTAATCTTAGATGATTTAACACAAAATCATTAAGTACTTAACCAAAACACTAATTGAGGTGCTTCATGTGCTAGCTTCTCATCGCTGTAGCTTGAGCACACTTAACCTTCTTCTAATTAATCTCCAGAATCATTTTCTACTTTGATTAACTTATAATCTTGTGATTAACAATTTTCTTACTAATATATTAAGATAGTCATAATCAATCTATTCACCAAAATAGACATAATTCTCCATAATAGTCTCATTATTCTCACTTGAGTCAACTCATTCATAAACATAGTTGTTGACGCATGTCTTTATGCCCCCACCTAACCCAATGACGATACGAGGATGCGGAATGAAGGGTTACGGCTATCCAGAAGTCTTTTAACCCAAGGATTTAAATTAGACTAATTTAAAGGTGTTTGGATTGCGCAAGAGTTGCGTCACGCAGCTATTAGGTGCGTGACGGCACTATCGGTTGCGTCACGCAACTCCAATCTAGATGACGTCACCGTGAATGCCGACATAACTGTTTTTCATTCTATTTGAGTATGTGGCAACGGTCCAGAAAGTGAGCTGCGTCACACAGCTAGCAGGTCCGTCACGCAGCCGTAAGGTGCGTGGACGCAGCTATCCCTTGTTGCCCTACCTCTATAAATACATCATTTTATCTCTTATTCGGGAGAAGGGTTTTTAGAGCGTAAAAACACACACTTGCGGCTAAGCTTTTCTCCAGAGACTCTTCTGAGTTCCCTTGAAGAAAAACAGCCATTAGACATCAATTAGGTTAAAACGAAAATCATAAAAAGAAGAAAAAGTAAGAGAGAAAAGAGTGGGCGTTAAAATCTTGTGGACAAAGCTTCTGGAACCCCTTAACCTTCATTCTTTAAGGCGTTCAAGCTGTTTACAATCCTCAGTCTGAGGGTTAGGTAATTCCCTTAAACCTTTCTTTGTGTTTTTAGTTATTTATTCATTGTTATTTATTTTATTATTGCTTTGGTAGTTTAATCTTAGTTGAACGGTATTCTGTCCACTCTTGGTTGTTTTTAGATCTTATTAGAGCATGTTTAAATAAAAGAAAGACGTAAATAAGTTGTTTGAAAAGTAAGCACGGACCAGAGTAGTTGTGTCACGCAGCTAGTAGATCCGTAACAGACCTGGCAGTTGCGTGACGGAACTGTTCATGTCCAAAATATCATTTCTTTACCCAGATTAGTTGCGTCACGCAGCTATCAGATCTGTAACGGATTTAGAGGTTGCGTGACGGAACTGTTCATATTCACGATTTCATTTTATTTTTAATATTCTATTTTAATTGAGGATCTAAAATATACGGTTAATGGATCTGGAGTTTTAAGAACAGTTAGTTCACTCGACTATTAGATCCGTCACGCAACTGTTCTTCAAAGAACAGCTGCGTGACGCGACTGTTCTAAGGTTCCAGAAACGATTTTTGTCCCTTTAAAAAAATATATATAATTTTTGTACAAAAAATAAAATTTAATTCTTCTAATAAATCTGAAGGCAACCAATGTGGGCAGATTGCAATTTAATTAAGTTTAGAATACTAAAATGTAATTGTGCATGATTTTGGGTTTTTGGTTTTCGGGTTAAAATTTTTAATCGGGTAGAATGTATTTTTAGGTTTGGTTTGTGGCCCGCCTTTAACCATAAGGCAAGAGCGGGTCTTTTATTTGTTTGTTTTCAATACTTTTGTGTGGATGATTTGGATGATTATGGAGGCAATGGTTGAATTTAATTGAATTTGAATGGGACGATTAATTGATTTTCCACATAAGAACTCGGTTCGATTCATTTGGGTTGGGTTTAAGTAAATAAATAATTTGGTTTTCTTAACTAAAATAAATTAGAAATCATAGGTTAAAAGAGGCCGATTTTTTCTGGCGTCGGCTTCCAATGGGCCGACGTACCCAATTCCCTTACCCAGAATCGCATTGGTGCACCTGACCAGTCTTTTTTTGATAATTTGGCCTTGAATAGAATTGGGTTTAAAATGGAGTCATTTTTATAAAATTGGAAACGGTCCCATTACCGAAAAATGGGTGGCGACTCAAAAGTGTTTTATAAGACCGATTTATCGGCATCGTATCCAAAAAATGTGTTGTCACTACTGCTCAAAATAAAGATCACTTTCCATTTCCAAATAAAAAGTTGGAACATCTTTTTCGGGTCGCTCGGGGGCGATGCAAAAACAGATTGGCGACTCTGCTGGGGATCGCATCCACTAATCCCCGGTTTTTTTTTAATAACTAGATGGTTGCAATTAGGAATTAACTCTAAACTTATGTTTTCTAAAATTGTAAATAAATTGGTTAGAAAGCCGTGAAAAGATTCTTTAATCGTCCGTGTTTGTTTATTTGCTTTCTTTTATTCTTCTAAGATTCTTGCATCCATAATGCATTTCTCTCTTCTCACCACTTTCTACCCACTTTATCCCTCGGTATCATTGTTAATTTTAAAGGTAGATCCAGCCTAAACCTTGCGTTTTAGGCACATCCACTCGAGAATTAGCAATTTTACCAACCGCAAGCCTAGTACCTTAAACGGTGCGTCAAAAGGAGTAGGCCCATGTAAAAGCCTGATTCCTGTTTGCGGGACCCGGACTTTGTAAGCCTAATGGACTAAAGCCCATGCATGTAGTCAAAAGCCTTAGTCACTTCCCCTAAGGAACACCTGATTCTGTTTGCTGTTATTTTGCCGCATTCATTTCCGAGAGTTTATATCGTCAATCTCAAAACCCCCTGCTGGTTGTCGAGATTAGACCAAATCCTAGGAAACAGATGTCGGAATTTATACCAACGGAACTCGTGTGTGGGAGAGATAAGGTTGGAAGGCATGCATTTCCCAACTCCCGTTCCCCTGTATGTTATAAATTGCTCATCTGCTGTGACATTCATGCACCACGTAATACTTTTTGTTTCAGCCATGCATTTATAAGGGCTAATTTTCGGTATGGACGTTTGACCTTGATTTTGAGACTGGACCTCAAATTCGTTTTGAATGACATAATGCAATCGTTTATAGTGAATTAATACCCAAAAGAAAAGGGAGTTATAAGGGGGTTGCGATTCCTTTGTATTTTCACATTTCTCGCATTATTTGAAAGTAAGCGTGAGATTACAAAATTTGTAACTAATCAAAATAAGATCCTACTTGGGACAATTTGTTCCAAGGTAAAAAGTAAGGATACAAAAATAAAAAAAGGATAACAAAAAGTATCCCGCTTGGAAATTCTTTCATTCCAAGGCAAAATTAGGGATTTGAGAGAAAATAGCCAACCGTAAAATCCAAAAGGGACGGTCGATGACAGATAATGCCAGAAATGTTTGAATACGAAATAAATTATTTCCATGTTATTCATACTGAATTTTGGGTCCAGTCATTGAAACCGAGATCTTATTTCCATACCGGTTATTAGCACATTAGATTTGCATTCCTCATCCTATGTGCTTCTATTCTTCATGTATACATGCAGAGCCTACTTTAACTCAAGTCCTTTTATCTATCAGTCAGAATTGATCCATCCCGGGAAATCACTTTGAGAGCCTGGCATCGATGCCCTGGTCAACGTTTGGTCAAAGTGTCCCCAATCCCCGAGCCTGCTCCGGTTAGTCCTGTGGTTCATTCAAGTTCGTCGGATTTGGTTTCTGATTCAGATCTGGTTGAGATGGCTGACGGTAATGTGAATTATATTGGCTTTTCCTCGGCCCAGCTAAGGGCTATTACTCAGCTAATAGCCGCTGCTTTTGCCCAAGAGAGGGCATAGAATCAGGTTCCTCCTGCTTCAAGTAATCAGCCTATAGTTGAGGAAAGGGAGATTCCAAAACCCACCTCGGGTAACCAAGCCTCTGCTAGTAATGCTGCTCCAGTTGAGAATGATCTAATTAAGCAGTTGGCAGAACTAAAAGATAAGGTGGAGAGGATATCTGTTTCGAAAGAAAAGGACCCTGTCACCAATTTCCATGTGGCTGAATATGTCCTGAAGCCCACAAGCTCTACTTCCGCCAAGACCTTCAAGCACACCTTATTTGAAGGAGACAATGACCCACGGTCCCATCTGTCTGAGTTTATTCGGGTTGCCCAATTGAACCGATATGATGAGGAAGATGTCTTACGGGCATTTCCTCAAACACTGCATAAGAGCTACCGAAGATGGTATGATGGTTTGGAGATGGCAGTACAAAGAGATTGGGTCAAGCTACAGACTGCTTTTCTCAAGCACTTCAAAACAGATGACAATGATGAATTCGGCCTTCGTGATTTGGAGAGCTTGAGGCAAGAGAAGGATGAAAGCTTCTCTGATTATTACAGGAGATGGATGACAAAGTTGTTCATGGTCCAGACAAGGCCAAAGGACCAAGAGATGATTAGGATTTTTAGTCGAAGCTTGCTGCCTTACTTCAAGGAGAGGATGCTGGCCCAACCTCTCACTGACTTTTCTCTAGTGTAAAGGGCTGGGTTGAATATTGAAGAGCTGTACAAAGAAGAAAAGAAGAAAAGCCGAGGGTTTGGTAACTACCGGTCCTCCTACAGTGATCAAAGTAGAAATGTTGCTACAAACCAGTCGTGGAGTAGCAACACGGTTGGAGCTGTTAATGAGAAAGTGAGAAGGGAGTTCACGGATCTGGGCAGACCTTTAAGCACAGTCATGAGATCCTGCATCAAGAATGGCGTGCTGTCCAAGTTACCAGTTAATCCATCTAAGCCTATTCAGGGTAGATTTTTGGATCGAGACTGCGAGTATCACCAGTGTAAAGGCCACTCTACTGATGACTGCTTCAAGCTTAGGCACGATATACAGAATTTAATAGACAATGGAAAGATTACCAAGCCTTCTGAGCGCAACAAGTCGAGCACGAAGAATAATCCCTTACCACAATACCAGTATAATTATCCACCTCATAAGCCTTCAGTAGGTGGATAAGTTACTGCAATTGGAAGTGGTTTGCCAGAAGAATTGGTATTGGCAGAGGCTGAATGGGAGGAGAAAATGTGTGCCATGTTGAACATCTGGGATGATTGCAGCAGCGAGGAGGAAGTAGAAAGGAAGCCGGTGAAAATTGAAATTGAGAAGAGTATCACAGTCCAGGTGGGAGAAGTACCAGATAATGAGGATGAGCAGATTCAGCTTGCAATTCAGAAAAGTTTGGCTGATCAGGTAGACCAATGGTACTATAGTAGTGAAGAGGATGTAAATGAAGTTGGCATCCAGAGCTTGACCCAAAGCGGTCGTGTGTATAACCCGGACAACAATTCCCAGGCCAAGGGAAAAGGAGTTGTCATCGATGGGACAGGAAAGAAAACATCAGATAAGGGTGAAGAATAGCCCAAGGAGAAGAAGAAGAAGATGAAGTGGGGAAAGCACAAAAGAAGGCTACTGAAGTGGGTGATAGTAGTCAAAACAGTGTACCAAGCGACGTAACAGCAAGTTCAGTATTGAGTCAGCTACAGAGGACCAAGGCTGACATCTCACTATGGGATTTATTGATAGCTTCAAAAGAACATAGAGAAGCTTTGTTAGAAGCCATGACGTTTGTTATAGTTCCTGCGAGAATCCAAAGCGTGGATATGATTAATGTGCTGCAATGCAGGATCGGTAAGATCACTTTCTTTGATTCAGATCTTCCCCCCGAAGGTAGGAATCACTTCAAACCTCTATATATTCAGGTTGCTGTTAATGGACGAGAAACCTGCAATGTGATGGCGGATAATGGGTCGGCATTGTGCGTATTCCCACTGAAAATGTTGTCCAAATTTAAGATTGAAGAGTCGAAACTCGAGCCATCTAACATGGTTGTTAAAGCCTATGATAACACCATGCATAGCGCTAAGGGAACCTTCAGGGCAAAGATTTCGACAGGAGTGATAGAAAGTTGGGTGGACTTAGTAGTCTTGGACATCTTGGCCAATTATGCTCTGCTGTTGGGAAGGCCATGGCTTAATCCTTTAGGTGCAATTCCTTCCACATTGCACAGAAAAGTCAAGGTACCTTGGGGTACTGATGTGGTAACTATTAATGCGCAAGAAGATCTGAATGTGGCTGCTGTGGAAGGTTTAGAGGCGGCTGTGCCTTTATCTGGTTTTCAGGTGGCTGTGATTAATAATGCTGTAATCACCAAAGTCAAAAGTGTGGTTAATAGAATGAGCCCTTTCTCTCGTAAAATGATGAAGAAGATGCAATGGAAATACGGTAAGGGGCTAGGCCGAGATTTACAAGGAAGGTTTGAGCCTGTGCCATCTTCACATGGTCAACAAGATCGATGCGGATTGGGGTACTCAGAGAATAGAAAGAAAGAGAAGTATGAAGTCTAGTCTCCGATAAAAGAGCCGGGACTGAACAGGATTTTCTTCACCCTAGAGGCTTTTAGGGAATTTCAGAGCAGAGGAAAGATATACCCCGATTTGGAGATCTTCATGACAGACTTTGAGGAACAACTCATTAAGTCTCCAGAGCCTTCCTTTGAGCAGTCGGTAGAGGGCACACAATTCATGATAGGCATGGTCCAAGCGGGCAGTGGCACAGAATGGTCACAGAAGATACCTGAATTTGAAGACTTTCTTGGGATTGGGGATGAAGCTTCAAGGATGGTGCAAGAGCAGAAGTCCAAGGCAAGGATCCTCCACTCAATACTAGCGGCGGAAGATGCAGAGGCAGCTGAGAGGAAGGTGATGAAGATGACAGAGCATGAAGAAAAGAAAGAGAAATCTGTCCCAGAAACAGAGGATGCTCCAGATGCTGATGAAGTGGTTCAAGCCATAATTGAACAGGCTATTAATCCTGTCTTTTGTTTTTTTGATTATTGTTTTGAGAACGATTTGGATGGATTCCCTTTATTATTTCAATCAATGGAAATGAATTTTGATTACTTGTTTTCTTGTTTTCCTGATTGTCATGTTCATGGCATTGATTATACCACACGCATATTTGACATAAATGCATTGCATCATTTTGCATTTAACCTAAGCACCGCCGAAGATTCCAAAATAATCGAAATCGGATCAGACTTTAAGCTTGAACTCAGACAGGATCTCCAAGAATGTATCAAAAGGAATTCAGAGGTCTTTGCTTGGAGTTATGCTGACATGCCAGGGATCGACAGGTCAATTGCAGAACATTTCATCCCTACCGATCCGAACATTAAGCCAGTAAAGCAAAAAAGGAGACAGGTCAGACCAGAGTGGCAAGACAAGATCAAGGCTGAGGTCCAGAAGCAGTTAGATACAGGTTTCCTGGAAGTAGTACACTACCCTGAGTGGTTAGCAAACGTAGTCCCTGTACTTAAAAAGGATGGGAGACTAAGGGTCTGTGTTGACTACAGGGATCTAAACAAAGCCTCGCCCAAAGATGACTTCCCACTTCCACATATAGATGTTTTGATCGATAGTGCTGCAGGAATGGGATGTTATTCCATTATGGACAGATTCTCTGGGTACAACCAAATCCTGATGGCTTTAGTTGATAAGCATAAGACTGCCTTCACTACTGATTTCGGGACCTTCTGTTATAGGGTGATGCCGTTTGGGTTGAAGAATGCTGGGGCAACATATCAGAGAATGGCTACAACCTTATTTCATGATATGATCCATAAGGGTTTGGAGGTATATGTGGATGATATGGTGATCATGACAAAAACACAAGAAGAACATATGGAGATATTGGAAAATTTCTTCGCGCGGGTCAAGCAGTACAATTTAAGACTCAATCCCAAAAAGCGTATTTGGAGTCACGAAGGGGAAGTTGTTAGGTTTTGTTGTAGGACCTAACGAGATTGAGGTTGACCCAGATAAAATAAAAGCCATTCAAGATATGGAACCGCCTAAAACAGAACGTCAGGTGAGAAGCTTCTTGGGGAAGATCCAGTATATCAGCAGATTCATTTCTAGATTATCTATCACTTGTGCTCCGATCTTCAAGTTGCTTAGAAAGAACCAGCCCGTCAGATGGAATGAGGATTGTCAGAAGGCCTTTGATCATATAAAGAAGTACTTAATGAATTCACTAGTGTTGAACTCTCCTAGACTGGGGGAACCTTTGATTCTGTACTTGTCTATAGAGGATGCAGGAGTGGGAGCTATGTTGGTACAGCCAGACACTGCTGGAGTAGAAAAGGCCATTTATTATATCAGCAAGAAATTACTGCCTATTGAGGAAAAGTATAATTTGATAGAAAAGACATGCATGGCAATTGTGTGGTCGATCAAGAAATTGAGGCCTTACTTTGATTCCTTCAGGGTCACTTTTGTTTCTAAAATTGATCCTATGAAGTATCTTCAGAAGACACCTACTCTAGAAGGACGGCTGTCCAAATGGTTAATTCAGATGTCTAGTGTAGATGCGGAGTTCGTCACGAAGAAGACGGTCAAAGGTCAGGTTGTTGCAGAGTTCCTGGCTGAGAATCCCATTGCAGATGATGAACCATGGGAGCTGGAATTTCCAGATGAACACTTGCTATGCGTTGAAACAGGGGTCTGGAAACTGTACTTTAATGGATTAGCCAATAGAAATGGAGCTGGAGTTGGTATTGTGATAGAAGCACCCAATGGCGAGGTGACAACAATGTGCAAAAGGTTGTTGTTCCCAGTCACTAACAATATGGCTGAATATGAAGCATGTATCATGGGAATTGAGTCTCTTCTTGCAGCAGGCGCTAAGGAGGCTGAGGTGATATGAGATTCACTGTTGGTTATTGAACATGCCAATGAAAGATGGAAAGTTGAGGAAGATAGGCTGAAGCCCTATGTGGAGTACCTGTTAAAGAAAGCCGTACTCTTTGACAAGATCACTTTTACTCACATAGGAAGAACTCATAACAGAATTCCTGATGCTTTGGCAAACCTAGCATCAGCATGGCAGGATTTGAGTAAGGTCCCAAAGAAGCGATTTATCATTACCGCAGCAAATATCCCATACTATGAAGAACATTTTGTGAACTAGGTTGAGTTAGAGGAAGAACATTGGTTTACGGATATTTTACGGTACATGAAGGATGGAACCTTTTCTAATGATGCCACAAAAGAAGACCGATCGGTTCTAAGAAAAATGGCTTTGAATTATGTCCTAGCCGATGGTGAACTATATAGGAGAGCCTGGGATGGAATGCTTCTAAGATTTGTAGGCAAGAAGGAAGGAGAAGAGATAATGAAGAAGATCTATGAGGGAGTCTGTGGTACTCATTTGAGTGGCATGAGTTTGGCCAGAAAGATTATGAGGCAAGGCTACTTTTGGGTGCAGATGGAAGGTGACTGCGTCAATTATGTTCGTCATTGTAAAGCCTGCCAGTACCACGATAACAAAAATCACTTGCCTGCTGTTGAACTCCACCCAACAATTCCTTCTTGGCCTTTTTTAGCTTGGGGTATAGACATCATTGGCAAGATCACGCCAATAGCATCAAATGGTCATCAGTATATTTTGGTTGCAGTGGACTACTTTTCTAGGTGGATCGAAGCTCAATCCTACAAAACTTTGACTGCCAAACAAGTGGCTAGATTTATTAAGCAGAACATTTTCTATCGCTATGGTATTCCCCATCACATAGTCACAGACAATGGTTCTCACTTCCAAGCAGATGTCGGCCAGTTGTTATACAGATATAAGGTTGAGCATCATCATTCCTCTCCTTATCGGCCTTAAGCTAATGGTGCAGTAGAAGCCGCTAATAAGGAGATTAAGAGAATTCTGTCCAAAATGTGCGATAGATATAGAGGCTGGGCTGAGAAACTTCCTTTCGCGCTCTGGGGGCATCGAACTACTTTCAAGTCAGTGAATGGAGCTTCTCCTTTCGAGCTTGTATATGGGATGGAGGCAGTGTTACCGGTAGAGCTTGAAAAGAAGTCTCTCAAGGTTCTTGTGGAAGCTGGTCTGACCGAAGAAGAATGGGTCAAGAAAAGGTATGAAGATCTGGCACTTTTAGATGGCAGAAGATTGAATGCCAGATTCCAGGATCAGATGAGAAAGAGAAGGATTGCTCGTTTCTACAATAAGCGGGTACATCCAAGGGCTTTGAAAGATGGAGATTTAGTGTTGGTCAGATCGTTAGACCACGAATCCCAGGGTCATCCTGGAGGGAAATTCAAACCCAACTGGCATGGACCGTTCAGAATTCAGAAGCTATTAGCCAAAGGTGCCGCTGAATTGGTCACTATGGAAGGGAAGCCTTTTAATCGGATCGTTAATCAAGATCAGATGAAAAGGTTCTATGTCTGAAATGATGATTTCGATTAAAAAAAAAGGGAAAGAAGAAGGCTAGGTTGAAAACCCGAAAGGGCGACTTAGGCAAGAAATAAGCTCGCTAGGTTGAAAACCCGAAAGGGCGGCCTAGGCAAAAGTTAGAGTGTAAAAAATAAAATAAATAAAAATTTTGAGATTAACGCGTGGTGCTTAGTTTAAATGTGAAATCTATGCCATGTGTTCGTGACATGTTGCGATTGGTTGCTTAATGCCATCAACCTGACTAGAAGGAGAATAGGCGAATGAGTAGTTAGAAGGAATGACTATTGTATTGAAAATAGTTTATCTATACTTCTGTATAATGTTGAAAGAAGTAAGATCAATAAAGAGCTTGAGTTTCAAATTTTTCTTCCCTTTTGTTGCTAGGGTATGATTGGTGATTATAAGACCTTCCTCTCTGCTTATTTGAGAAGAATGTAGATGTCTTGGATGTTGATCCTACCTGAGTATTGGATTCTTTTAGACAGCGATCAGGAGAACAAATGCCATTTTCTCGGTGATTTCTTTGGAAAGATGGAAAAAAAACATGGATAAAATCCTTAGCACTTAGTAGGTTCATGCATACATAAGGGAGTTGCATATGTTATTTCTGTCTGAATATTGCAGGTGTTGAAATGGTCACCCCATCTTTTTATTTCCAGATGTAAGTTTCTGTCCTTAGTCAAAAGATCCACTTTTATGTGCTTTCATTTCTTAATCCAAGGGCAGGAGGCTCAAATGCTAACCCAGCAAATAATTTCGAAAGAAAAGATTTGTTGTCTTTTGTTGTCTCTAAGTGCAGAAAGCAGGAATCAATAAAGGCAGAACTACCAGAGTTATTCATTGAAAAAAAGAAAGGGGATACATTAATTGGGAGCTCATGGCCCCCGGAGTACAGGAAACTGAATGAAAGAAAAGTAGCAACAGCATTCATCCTAGTGATTGAATCATTAAACACCAATGCCTTCAAGACCCAGTTTCATCATTGGGAGTAAAACCAGTCAACATACTCGGGTGTCACGGTGTCCTGTATCACCCCTTGACCCATGTACCAGGTGTTTCGGTTCCGCCAACGGTCAGCTAGATTGGTCAACAGACTCTGCGTCATGGGATCACTTTCGAAGTTATGAATTCTGGGAACGCGCTGAATGACACCATACTAACGGTTGATCCTGTCTGGGAAGTAGGCCATGGGACGATCAAGACTGGCATACAACACATAACTAAGGTTCATGCTCCCAGTAGTGACCAGTCTAATCCTCCACCAAGGATAAGTCCACCGGATCACGGGGTTATCTCCAAAATCAAATTGTCCTCGGGAGCGGGGGCGAAAATTGGTAGGGCCATAGGTTGGAATCAAACGAGCTGGGACTGGAGGAATCAAGCTCAGCTTATCTAAAGCCCAGGGTTGCAGTAACATTGGGCAACCTCGATGGTGGACATTGAAGTTGGTGACTTGAAGGGCAATATCCCTAACCCAGCACATGGTCTCTCCCATGATCATCATAGAGACTGTGCGACGGTACACCTGCATATCACGGACAACGGTCAATAGTCGGAAATCTCCAACTCCAGGTTGGCGATTCTTCATGGCATACATATTGAGCAACAGAAAATAGCAAGTCCGAACCCAAGAGGGGTTCGCATCCATGGACAGAACCCTGGTCAAGAAAGGCTCTAGGGCAATGCCTTGATCCGGGTCTATTCCGTCAGAAAGGTAAACCGGGCATAGAGCTGCAACCTCGGTCAAATCATGTCTAGGGCCTAGGGGCAAAGCTGGAGTTTCGTCTTGTTCAGGGTGATGACCCATCACAGCACACATTTCCTCGTAAGTTAGAGTTACTTCAGAATCTTCAAATCGGAAAACCATGGTGTTGGGGTTGAAGTACCTCACGAGCCAGGACAAGAAACCATGGTCAGGCTTCAAGTCTTTGAAGTATTTCAGCCAAGCTAGTTGGTTCATGGGGTGAATCAGCCACAGGTCGTCAGGAATGGATTGAATAAAGGATGAGACTTGATTTCTGAAAGCCATGGAGGAAAAGGGTTGTTTTGAATGTTGTGTAATGAAGAGAACAAAGAGGGGGACTTCTATTTATAGCAGTGGAAAGGCTTCAATGAATGCGATGCTATCACCAGCTAGCATGGCATCTACTGTCGATGGTGGTATGGCGCGGATTCGTCATACAGATGGGCAGCTGGCATCCGCATAAAACAGGGGACCACTCTTGCGAGTGAAGGGTGGTTGAGCATTTGTGTCCGCATTAACCAAGATGGACCGCTCTTGCAATAAGGTGGTTGAGCATTTACGCCCATATAAACCAAGATGGACCACTCTTGCAAGTGAGTGGGACGTATCCCTTTTCTTTTTATGGTTTTTGTTTAGTTCTCGTTTTATTGCTTTTTGTTCATTGTGAAATAAGGTAGATGGGCATTCATGCCCGCATTAACAAGGTGGGCCACTCTGGCAGGTGAGTAGGATGTTTCCTTTTTGATTTTGTGGTTTTGATTAATTTTCATTTCATTTTCGTTTGTTCGTTTTTGCAATAAGGTAGTTGGGCATTTACGCCCACATTAACGAGATGAACCACTCTTGCAAGCAAGTGGGGTACTTCCTTTTTGCATTTCTGTGTTTTGTTTTCTTTATGCAGGAATAAAGTGAAGTCTCAAAAATTGTAAATAATAAAAGAATTGTAAATAATACTGTAATAAAAGAAATGTAAATAATACTGTCAAATAAATGTAAATAATACTGAAAATGTGCTCCAAGGAGCTACAAAATATCATAAAAAATGCGGCAAAAATGGAGAGGACCAGCTAACGTCGCCTCCGGCTACGACCAGCTGCCGCCTGCCTGACAGAGGATGGTGGAGGTGGTGGAGCATCGTCAGACGAAGAGCCATCATCATCATCATCATCCTCATCCTCAGAGAAATCCAAAGGAATCCCCTCCACCTCCAGTCTAGTCCGAAGCCTGTCAACCTTTATCTGGAGATGAGAAACGGCGGCGGCCTGACGGGACTGATGTCTCCGTAGCCTGCCAATCTCTAACTCCTGAGAAATAAAAAGGGTGAGAAAGGGTGAGAAGAGTATACAAAGCAAAAGGTCAAGAGTAAAGGAGTCATACCATATCGTGACGCTCTGGATACAACCTGGCGATGTAGGACTGAGCAAAGCAGAACCTCTGGTATAGCTCTTGATATCTCTGAGTAGGCACCTGCAAACGCAGAAAGGCATTCAATAAAGAATCCTACAGGTAAATCTCTCTGACTTAGTAAATTTGTTTTTCTACTTACATGTGTGGCATGCTCAGGATCTAGCTGAAGCTGTGGCGGAGCCTGCCTGAGGTCAGCAGGGATAGCGATGGCCGGTCCAAGGCCCAGAGTGGGGTCCAAAGCAACCTCCATGCCCGGAGGGAAGGGGACCTCACCTAGCACGGCACCTACAGACTCGGCAAGAGCATCAACCTCTGCCTGCGCCTCATAGAAAGCAGGGGTCCGATGTCTCCTCCTCTCCTGCAACAAGTTAGAAAGAACCCGTTAATTACTCGGCCAAAGTATGGGGAGAATCAATGATGAGGACAAAAGAGTTACCTGAGAGTACTCTCGGACATCCGGCAATCTGGTCCTCAATCGGGTGGAGAGGTAGGAGGCATAATCGCCAGGTATCAAGTAGCCATCGGCAGGAAAGCCATCATATTCCAGCAACATGTCCTCTGGAGTCATCCCCTCTAAGATGCACATGTGGCGAGGGGGTGCAACAGGCACTCGCCTCTGGGCCGTGGCAGTGTGGATCTCGAGGATCCTCTCCCCCAAATAATATCGGTCTACCCAGTAGCCATGAAGCAAGACTCTGGACCGGGTGAGAGCCTCTGCTAAGGCACGAGGAGGATAGGCTGCCCAAGCATCTCCCTCCCATGGAGTCAGAAGGAGCTGCAAAATAGAAAAGTCAGTCAAATGAACAGTAAAAATAAAAGAGGAAATGCTACTCAGAAGATTCTTTGAACTCACATCAGCCAAGGCCCTATCGTTAAGATAGCGCCTCTAGAAGTATGGATCCTCTGAACTAGAAAAAGTATGATGGCGATGCGCCAGGTAGCGAGGAATCCGCCAAGCCTCAGTAGAAGTATCACTCTCTGAACCACCGGGATAGATCTGATACTCGTATGCCCATACCTGTAACAAGATTCCAACAATTAAGTGCAAATTTGAGTGATTGAAAAAAAATAAAGGAAGAAAAGTCAGAAGGATAGATGTCTTACCTCGAGCGGGGGGAGAAACTGCCAGTTAGACTCACCACTACCCCTGGTCCATACATCCAGACCATGGTAGAGGTGAGCCAATGTAAGAGAGTCAGTCATAAGTGCTGATAAGGCTCAAATCCTGTAGGCAAGCCAGAACAATGGGATCTCCCTTATTCTGGGAGGTGCACAGGAGCTGGGAGGAGATAATGTAAAAGATGAAGGACCGTGCTGCCTGGTCCCTCTCCTCTCTAGTATAAGCAGGAGCTACAGGCCTAGCATCCACGGGTAGCTCCCTCCAAGCTGCTAATCTCATATGGATCCGCTCGGGCCAAAACTTATAGACGACCTCATAAGATATGTACCCTTGAGCGGTGTACCTAGTACGAGTGGGAACGTCGAGTAAGATCCTAACAAGCTCAGCCCCCAATGTAGCCGTTTGGTACTGGGAATCGAGAGGAACATCCTCGCCATCAAAATCGAGCCCAGTGATGGCAGTGAAGTCGGCTGGAGTCAGTGTCATCTCTCCAAAGCCGAAGATGAACGAATGTGTGCAATCGTTCCACCGCTCCATCAGTGCATACCGCATGGCGGGTGGAAACCGGGGTTGAGTCCGGCAAAGACTAGTGGCATAGTCGCCAAATCCAGCAGCCACAACTCTAGATCGCATAGGGGGGTCCAATAAGTCCCAAAAAGCAGAGGCGTCGATCGAAGACCCGCCAGCACGGGCCTTGCCTAGATCGACCTGTGTAAGAAAATCCATTCAAACAAAGAATTAAGCTAACATTTGTTTATTTTTGTTTTTCATGGCAGGAAAAATAGAGTGTTCAAGCTTCTGGCCAGATAGAGTCGCGTCACGCAACTGCAGCCACGTCACACAACTGCGGAGTTACACCACACAGCTTGTCAAAGAACTGTGTCTTCTGACTAACAGTTGCGTCACAGAACTGTTCTTCCAAAGAACAGCTGCGTGACGCATCTATCGAAGGTAGGGCAGAAAAACCCTAACGTTAAATCTACTTGTTTCTGTGTTTTTCTATGCATTTACAGGGCCTAGATAAGTCGCAATCAACAGGGCATCACACTTTAAGACAGCAAATAAGGCATCAAGATGCGCAAAAGAGGCAAAATCAAAGTTTAGAGACAATAGGGTCACACTGTGAAGCCCTACCCCAAATATCGTAGCATATAAATGCATGTGACTAAGGGCAGAAATGCACGTGAATGTATGAGTCGCCACCTTGTTTAATTATTTTAGGGTAAACTAGGAAAAAACCCTAAGTGACTCCAATTTTAATTAACCTAATTGCTAGATTAACTAACCCAATGTTTAAGGCATGATCTACGCACCCGAGGTGGATCCCGAGACTATGTCATGCTGATAAACTAACCAATGAATGAATGCTTTGCAGGGTAAAATGAAATCCGGGAAAATTGGTATTCACAGGCGACTGCAGCCACCGTCGGCGACTGCCGCCGCCGGCGATAGCGGCTACCGCCGCCTTTAAGGGCGGCCGCCACCGCCGCGGCCGGGAAAACTGGCTTTTTGAGCCTCAAAATTTGAGTATTCACAGTTGCCCCCCACTGGCTATCATAAAAATGATTTATGAGAGCCAGTGGCTGTCTGAAGGAGCAAATTTTGAGGATGGGCAGAGGAGGAAACCCTGCCATTAGTTTTTTTTCCTCTGAAATGAAATGATCAAATGCATGGATTTATGTTTGTAACTTAAAGATGTTTTTGCCTCTTAATGAGGGCTTGAAAAGAAATTTTGCCTCTTAGAGGACTTGAAAAAGATGTTTTCCCCTTAATGAGGGCTTGAAAAGAGATTTTGCCTATTAGAGGACTTGGGAAGATGTTTTGCCTCTTAATGAGGGCTTGAAAAGAGATTTTGCCTCTTAATGAGGGCTTGAAAAGAGGTTTTGCCCCTTAGAGGACTTGGGAAGATGTTTTGCCTCTTAATAAGGGCTTGAAAAGAGATTTTGCCTCTTAGAGGACTTGAAAAGATGTTTTGCCTCTTAATGAGGGCTTGAAAAGAGATTTTGCCTCTTAGAGGACTTGAAAAGATGTTTTGCCTCTTAATGAGGGCTTGAAAAGAGATTTGTTTTATTTTTGTTTTTTTTTCTTTGAGAACCAAGGGTCCACCTAAAGTCGAAATGATCAAATGGCTCGGCTTTGGATGAAAAATGGTTGGTTATTGGTTAGGGTTTCACCCTAGGTTTTATGTAAAAAAAGGTTAACCATTAACCGGGTTCTACCCTGGGTTTGTGTAAAAGAGATTGATGATGGTTGGGTTTCACCCTGGGTTGTGTATGTTTTTTTTTAATAACACTTGCCCCTGAATCCGAGTTGGAGGATTTTGCCCCCTGCTTGAGAGAATTGATGCCCTTATTAGCTGAAATAGAATTTCTTCTTAATGAAAGACTAAAAATTCTGTGATTACTTCTGTGATGGGAGAATGGTGAAGGTTCTTATCACTTCTTGCCCCCAGAATGGTGCTGACCATGGAATACTTCAAAACATTGGTGTTGAACTTGTCCAATCGATTGAGGAATCAAAGAGAACAAGGCCACTTATATGACTCGAGGAAACGGACGATGTGGATGACATCGCTCGTCTGAAAGGATCGAAGAAACGATGGTCCGAGTGGAGACGAGGTATTAAAGAATTACCTCTCAACGATTATACTTGACATTTTTTTTTTAGGGTTGTTTTGGAAACCCCGGGGATTGAATTGACATTTTCCTCTCTCTCTTTTTTTCGAGGAATGACTCAAAGAGTGATGCTTTCAAAACGAACTTTTGAGAATGACTCAATTTTTGTGACTCGTTGTGGAATGACCACTGGTGATGGGGACTTGATTTTAGAGACTCATTGGAGACTCGATTTAGAGACTCAAATTTTTCTTGTAGTGAATTTTGACTCGAAGGAACTCGGTGATTCCTGGAAAAAAATGATTTATATACCCCCAAGGAGACCTTTGAAAGGGATTTTTTTTTTAAGGACATGCTTTGCTGTTTATCCTACAAAAATGGACTCTCTAAAAGAATTTATGAAAGCATTTTTTTTTTTTGCCCTAACTTTTGCCTAGTAGCCGCCCTTTCGGGTTTTCGATCCTAGCAGGCTCTTTTGCCCTAACTTTTGCCTAGACCGCCCTTTCGGGTTTTCAGCCTAGCGGGCTCAATTCTTGCCTGAAGCCGTCCTTTCGGGTTTTCAACTGCAGCTTTTATTTTTCTTTTCTTCTCTTTTTTTTTCTTTTTTTTTATATTGGCAAAGAGAAAATGCTATTTATGATGCAAACTTATGTTTGTGACCGCGCCTTTATGGCTGCCTACGTATCTCCAAGAGCTCTTCGGGGGATGGGGAGAATCAGGTCTTTCGTAGTTCCTTCCGGGATGCGAACTTCATGCTCGGCTGGTGCGGAATTCATCTCCGACTTGATGTTAGTGCGGAATTCCTTTCCGTCTTGGTGCGGAATTTATTTCCGACTTGCTGTTGGGGCAAAATTCAATTCCGACTTAATGCTGATTGTGGAATTCATTTCCGGTTTGATTTCTTCGGGATTCCTTCCCGACTTGATATTAATACAGAATTCATTTCTGACTTGATTTCTTCGCGGGATTTCTTCCCGGCTAGATGTCCTTGCGGGATTCCTTCCCGACTTGATGTTGATGCAGAATTCATTTCTGACTTGATTTCTTCGCGGGATTCCTTCCCGGCTTGATGTCTTTATGGGATTCATTCCCGACTGGATGTCTTTGCGGGATTCCTTCCCGACTTGATGTTGATGCAGAATTCATTTCTAACTTGATTTCTTCGCGGGATTTCTTCCCGGCTTGATGTCTTTACGGGATTCATTCCCGACTGGATGTCTTTGCGGGATTCCTTCCTGACTTGATGTTGATGCAGAATTCATTTCTGACTTGATTTCTTTGCGGGATTCCTTCCCGGCTTGATGTCTTTACGGGATTCATTCCCTACTGGATGTCTTTGCGGGATTCCTTCCCGACTGGATGTCTTTGCGGGATTCCTTCCCGACTGGATGTCTTTGTGGGATTCTTTCCCGACTTGATGTTGATGCAGAATTCATTTCTGACTTGATTTCTTCGCGGGATTCCTTCCCGTCTTGATGTCTTTACGGGATTCATTCCCGACTGGATGTCTTTGCGGGATTCCTTCCCGACTTGATGTTGATGCAGAATTCATTTCTGACTTGATTTCTTCGCGGGATTTCTTCCAGGCTTGATGTCTTTACGGGATTCATTCCCGACTGGATGTCTTTGCGGGATTCCTTCCTGACTTGATGTTGATGCAGAATTCATTTCTGACTTGATTTCTTCGTGGGATTCCTTCCCGGCTTGATGTCTTTACGGGATTCATTCCCTACTGGATGTCTTTGCGGGATTCCTTCCCGACTGGATGTCTTTGCGGGATTCCTTCCCGACTGGATGTCTTTGTGGGATTCCTTCCCGACTTGATGTTGATGCAGAATTCATTTCTGACTTGATTTCTTCGCGGGATTCCTTACCGGCTTAATGTCTTTGCGGGATTCTTTCCCGGCTTAATGTCTTTGCGGGATTCCTTCCCGGCTTGATGTCTTTACGGGATTCATTCCCGACTTTGATGATGTTTAATCAACTTATTGACTCGAGCTCGTATGATAGTGATGACCCTAGGTGAATCTGACTTTGTCGTTGTAGTGGTTTTACCACTGGTTGACTGAAATATGACTTGTATTCATCACAAAGAGTTTTGAATACCCACATTGTGGTGGTAACTTGAGTGGCTTGAGTGTTGAAGAAGCTTTTATGCTTTGAGTTTGTGGCTTCGCCATGTTTGAATTCTTAAGGTTAATTTGATTCCTTTTCTTGAACTTTATCTTCTTCTGAATTTGAAACTTATTTCCTCAATGGTTCTCCTCTCCATAAGGAATTTTGAGGAGACTCTTCCTTTTCCTTGTTTTGAGAAATGATCCTTGTTTATAAGGACACTTGTACTTGTGCCATACTTGGCGCTTAATTTTCAAGGTGTTTGTTGTCATCCAATTTATGAAAATGACTGCTTCTTTTAACTTGCTTTTTCAAAATGTGAGCAGCCGCTTGGTCTTTGTCCTTATGGCTGAAATGATTTGTCATCCACCCTTGATGGGCTTGAATTTAACAGAGAGCTTGCAGTTGACCCGTTTTTGACAACTTGATTTCCTGTAGCTTTGTCCTTGATTTCTTTCTTTTGTGCAGAAGCTCCTTTTGACCCATTTTTTTTTCTTTTGCTTGTTTGCTTCCTTTTGACCAGGGGTTCCTTTTGTCCCGTTTTTCCTTTTGCTTGCTTAGAAGCAGCCTCTCCATAAAGAATTTCGAGGCAACTTGATTCTGAGATGACTTGAGTAGTGCATGGATAGCATTGCGACTTCATGCAGACCCAACCCAATTCCAAACATAACTTCTTTATTCTGTCGCTTTTAAGCTCAAAATTCAGACACCTCTCTGTCGGAGCATCTTCCATTCCTGGGTTTTCGGAGAAACCCCTTCAATCGGCTTTGCCTTGGTACTGTTTGAAGTCTTGCGTACCCTTTGCTGGATCCTATCCATGATTACCCTTCAAAACTTCGCCTTTGATGGTGCTTCTTAGGATGCCCCCAGCTTTGATTGATGCAGAGCAAATGAAAGGATGAATGCATTTTTCTTTGCCAATTTTTATTATCTTTTTTTTTGTCATCATTTTTTTCAATTTTTTATTATTTTTTTTCAATTTTTTTATTTATTTATTTTTTTTTGTGCTTTCACAGGAAAGGATAGGGAAAGAGTATAAACATGATTGGAACGTAAACTGATCCCTTTTTATTGATAAGACAAAATTGGTGTACAAAAGACACTTAGATTTACAAATTTGAACTGAATGAAAAAACTTGAATGTAAATGAAAATGAAAAGAAAAAACTAGACCCTAAAAGATAGACTCTAGGTGGACCGTGATGGACTAGGATTGGATTGACTGTAGTGACTTTGTTCTTCTCGATGCTTAAATCGATCAGACAGGTTGTTGTTGGTCTTGAACAATTCCTTTGTTCTTTTGGAGGTTTGATCTCAACCTTCTCAGACACAAACTTCCTTCATTTCTAAGAAAAGTTCGAAAGGATCGAATGATTCTTGTTCAGCAATTTTTTTTTGCATTAATCCCATGGTTAGGCAAGGGATTGGTTGATGTTTAGTTTGCTCTTGGGGATGATGGACCCATTGTCAACCAGGTCTTGTAGATGGTTTTTTCAAAGTCCAGCATGATTCTACTTCTTGTATGAGTCTTCTTTGAGTTGACCCAACTGGATTAAGTCTTCCACCTTAGTTGCAGTCGCAATGAGCGATTGGAACATAGGCAAGTACTGTGTTTGAAGCTGTGACTGGTAGACAGGCAGTAAATTCTTGATTATTATGTCAACTTGTTCCTGTTCAGAGGGTCGGTTGCTCATTTGGGCAGCTTTGGCTCTCCACCTCGAAAGGAACGAGGAGAAAGGCTCATTGTTCTTTTGTTTAGTGGTTTCCAGCTCCCTCCGGGTAACATCCACTTTGATATTATAATGGTACTGCGTGTTGAAAGCATTGCATATGTCCTCCCAATTCTTCATTTTGGAACGATCCAACCTTACAAACCATCTTAATGCAGCACCAGTCAAAGATTGCTGAAACAACTGAGCAAGGAGCTCGCTGTTCAGGCCAAACGGGTTGAGGGCAACCACATACATTTTCAGGTGCGTTTTGGGAGAAGTGGTTCCGTCAAACTTGTCCATGTTAGGCATCTTGAACTTCGTGGGCAGTCTTGCTTCAGGGAACAAGGACAAGGAGTCCATGTCCACCACTTCCTTGTGTGTCTTAAGGGCAGTAATAGACCTTTCCAAGAGTTTTAGTTTCTCTCTCATTTTCTGAGCTTCCAGCTCAGAAGCAGTTCTGGAGGGCATGTCATCTAGGTTAAGGGCAGGGTTTGTTGGTTCAGCAGCAGGACCCTGATTAGAGGTAGTAGGTCTACTTCCCCCGGTGGAAGCCCCATTTCCATTACCACCGCCTAGTTCAGCTATTAGGGCAGTCCTCTGGGCAGCCAATGGCTAATTCATTCTAGCCTCCATTCTGGCTTCCAGTTGTTCGATGAGGTTTTGGATGTCAGTGAGTGATGCCATTGGTGCAGTCGGGGTTGTTGGACTTGTGGGTGAGAGCTCAATTGGTGTTTCGGGTACAGGTGGTCTTTGGAGGGGTACCTGTAAAAGGACATAGTCAAAATGATTAGACTATCCTACATAAAGGTGTTTTCATAGGGTATGTGAGATAGTGTGAGGCAGGGTAGTGTATGGGTAAGGTATTTGGACTTGACCCTGTGAGATGGGACGGTTTGACCCTGTGTGGTAGGGTAATGTTGGTATGCTAGGACACCTAGGATAGGACCCAATGGGATGTGATATGTAAGGTAGAGTGCTTAGGGCTGGACACCTCGACTTTTCGAAAGGCCCTAAGTTCTCAAAAAAATTTTTGGGCCTTAGGGGCCAAAATGTGAATTTTTGGGCTTTTAAGGCCAACATGTGAATTTTTGGGCCTTTGAGGCCAACATGTGAGTTTTTGGGCCTTTGGGGCCAGGATGTGAACTTTTGGGCCTTTGAGGCCAAGATGTGAATTTTTGGGCCTTTGGCGCCAAGATGTGAACTTTTGGGCCTTTGGAGCCAAGATGTGAACTTTTGGGCCTTAGGGGCCAAAATGTGAATTTTAGGGCCTTAGGGGCCAAAATGGGAATTTTAGGGCCTTAGGGGCCAAGATGTGAATTTTCGGGGCCTTTGGGGCCAAATTGGGAATTTTAGGGCCTTAGGGGCCAAAATGGGAATTTTAGGGCCTTTGGGGCCAAGATGTGAATTTTTCAGGTCTTAGGGACCAAAATGTAATTTTTCAGGTCTCAGGGACCAAAATGTGATTTTCCAGCTTTAAAATGGAATGTTTTTTTGTGAAGTATGGGATGAATGCGTGAATGCGCACAACATCACGTCATAATCTATTTATGATATGATTCACGTCATTGGGTGCATACAGTCCTAAAGGGTAGGTTCTATAGGCTATGACTCAAATAGAGAATTGGCTTATAAGGGACCCTTGAACCTTGAGCATGGATATACCTAACCACATGTGAAACAAAGAGTTTCGCGTGGGTCCAACGGTACGCATACTCATGGGCCACCCCCAAAAGGATTAGGGATGGTTTGCGGTAACAGGGAGGACGCTTTGGCTGTCCGTTGACATAATCAATGAGACCTGCCGATCAGCGCTACTTGCTATCCAGACTCAGAAGTTTGAACAGAGAGAGAAGAAATTCATTTGAAATTCATTTTTTTATGCAATGGAGAAAAAGATTCTCAATCGTGCAAATAAATCAACAAATTTAAATGATTTAAAGTAAATTTCAATTAGGTTCAAACTTTCCTTATTAAGCATTCTTAAAGAAAGAATACTTAATCCTTGCTAGGGTACCCTGCAAAACAAAGCATAGTAAAATAATACCCTAAAGAAGGGCAGGTTAGTTTACACAACAATTGTAGTCCACTTTATGCAAAATGATTACATACGTCCCCAGTGAAGTCGCCAAACTGTGAACCCCTCCCCAAAATATCACACAAGCGAATGCATGTGACCAAGGAAGAAATGCACATGATGTGTGTGAGTCGCCACCTTGTTTAATTATTTTAGGGTAAACTAGGAAAAAACCCTAAGTGACTCCAATTTTAATTAACCTAATTGCTAGATTAACTAACCCAATGTTTAAGGCATGATCTACGCACCCGAGGTGGATCCCGAGACTATGTCATGCTGATAAACTAACCAATGAATGAATGCTTTGCAGGGTAAAATGAAATAATTGGATCCATGAAAATGTTTATGTGATTTCGACTTGCCGCTCGGGGTTAAATCCCAAACGTGCCTATGTACTTCCGTTTGAATGGAAGATCAAAGTCAACGTAGTTCGATAGGCCTCTTTTAGAGGGCTTTGAATGGGGATACTTTATGCATGAGTGTGTGTATGCTTTGTGCATTTTGTTTAGGTCTTTTGCCTGAAAATTGATTTTTAGGCATTTGATGCCAAAAGTGTTGATTTTAATGGCTTTTAGCCAAAAGATTAATTCAGGCAATTGTTGCCAAAAATGTTGTGATTTAGGCGATTGTCGCCAAAATGCTTGATTTTAAGGCTTTTAGCCAAAAGTTTGATTAATTTAAAGGCTTTTAGCCAAAGAAGGTTGATTTAGGCAATCTATTTGCCAAAAGATGATTTTTTAGGCGATTGTCGCCAAAATGATTGATTTAAGGCTTTTAGCCAAAACAAGTTGATTAATTTAAGGCATTTTGCCAAAGAATTGATTTAAGCGATTTGTCGCTGAAAGTGGTTAATCTAGTTTATAGGCAATGCGTTTGCCAAAAATTGATTAACTGGATTGTAATGTAGGCAATTTTATTGCCAAGAAAAACGTGTTTGAATTAAAGCTTTTTAGCCACAATTATTGATTAATTGGACTTAAGCCAGATTTGTTCGAAATAAAGGCGATTATACCACAGCTATTAATTAACTAGGTATTTTAAGCCAATATTGTCGGATTTAGGCTTTAATACCATGATTATTTATTAACCGGGCATTTAGCCTAAACTTATTTATTTGAGGCAGTTTATTTGCCTAAAGATGTCATGAATGCATTTATGCAGTTATAGAATTATTAGGAGTAGAAGAGAAGAGTGTATGAAATGCTAAAATTAAATAGGCAGAGTTTTAGTTCATGTACCTGATTTAATCGACGGCCACTTCTTAACTCCAGGTTAAGCTCCTCGTTAAGGGAATATTAATTAATTTAATTTTAAATGACCAAATAACAACGCAAGAAAATAATAAAGCTAAATAAAAATGCAGAAAAGCAGTAAAGAATCGCAAGGAGCGTCCGTCAACACAGACTGAGTGAGGAAAACAGAAGGCCCGGAGGCTGCATTTATAGGGCAAATCAGACTGTTTCGGCGGCCGGGCTGCCGGAGCTCAGCGGCTGGGCCACCGGTGCCCGGCGCCGGAGGCTCGGCGGCTGGGCCGCTGGGGACCAGCGGCTCCGGCGGCCGGAACCGCCGTGTCTGGTG
Organism: Jatropha curcas; assembly: GCF_041381405.1. NCBI lineage: Eukaryota > Viridiplantae > Streptophyta > Magnoliopsida > Malpighiales > Euphorbiaceae > Jatropha > Jatropha curcas. The sequence continues at coordinate 11,765,100 of NC_143154.1, read as the reverse complement.
GCTTTGCTAATTTTTGTTCCGGAGGCTTTTCCGGGAGCTCCAGACCTCCAAAAAATATTCCGGGACCAGTTCTGTGATCCTCGTGATTTTTCGGACGTTTCAAGTATCATATTGGCATACTTTCGGTAAACTTCCAAAATGGCCTTGGTCCGACCGGACTGTTTGCAGTCCGGGAAAACTGGCTCTTCGAGCCTCAAAAAATGGGTATTCACAGGCGACTGCAGCCGCTGTCGCTGGCGAGAGTGGCTACCGCCGCCTTTAAGTGCGGCCGCCACCGCCGCGGCGGGAAAACTGGCGTTTTGAGCCTCAAAATTTGAGTATTCACACGCACAGCTTTGAACAGTTGCGTCACGCAACTGTTCACTCTAGAACAGCTGCGTCACACAACTCTCTTCTGCATGACGCTACTAGCGACGCACAAACAGTAATAAAAATCACAAGAATTCATTCGCAACACATCCAGGGCAACGCAGAAAGCATGAAATTCAAGCGTAAGTTACTTACCTCAGATTGGAAATCGCGCATCACGTCGATCTCATGTCGAACCGGGAAATCAGAGCCTGGTAGCGGAAGAAGCTGAAGAGGTCATATCCCAGGTGTAAGGGCGTTACAGCTGACTGGAACCCGATCGCCCTCGAAAACGGGGATGTCCGGGATCACCCCCAGAATGTCCATCTCGGGTGTGTAAGCGGAAGCAGGGATCTCGGGAAGATGGGCCATATTAGCTAAGGTTCAGAGAGTTTTGGAAAGTTTGAAAGTTTGAAAAGTGAAAAATGAAAAGTTAAAAGCTTATTTATAATAAGAAGAGGAAATAGGCCCAAGCCCATCAACATCCATTTGAGCCCAAGATGGCTTATTTAAGCAATTTGGAGTCAGTGTGCGGCTCGTGTACTGCAGCAATTCCGTCTACTCGCCGCACAGGGGGCAAAATCATCAAAACAGCCCAATTACCCTCAGTAAGTTTTCTTTCAAACACCGCATCAGGAACGGTATACCTAAAATTTAGGACGAGAAAAATTTAACAAAATTTTTGCCTAAATTTTTGCTAAAATTTCAAACAAATTTTGCAATAACAAAAAATAATAATAAAAAATTTTCAAGGTTTGCTTAAAAGATAATATTTTTAGTTCTCGAGTCGGAATTCTAGACTGGGGGCAAAAGTAAAATCTTTTGCCCTGATGCAACATTTCAAAGTTTATGATTATTAATGTATGGGGGCATGTGACGCCCCAACATTCAACAAAGACAAGATATGTTTGTACACAGAAATTGCTCTTTCCTTTTGAAAATATTTTCAGGTCAACCGGTGATGATTTCACAAAGCCGTTTGGTCCCATCAGGTAGTGATGACATATTACGAAGCTGTTTGGACCTTTTTCTCGATTCGTGATGATGCATTACGAAGCGGATCGAGTCAATCATTTTCCTGGTAAATGATGATGGATTACGAAATTGATCAGGATAATCTCAAACTCTCCAAAGCCGATCAGACTAAGCTGCGGAGGGCAATCAAATCAAATCAAATCAAAATCTTTCTAGCCAATCAGACCGAGCTTCGGTGGTATCTTCAAAGCCAATCAGACTGAGTGTTGGAGATCGTTACCGATCTGACTGGAGCCAACAAAGCCAATCAGACGGAGCTTTGGACATGACCAGATGATCAAATCAATTCAAATCAAAATCCTTCAAGCCAGTCAGACCGAGCTTCAGAGGTATCTTCAAAGCCAATCAGACTAAGTTTTGGAGATCGCTACCGATCCGACTGGAACCAACAAAGCCGATCAGACTGACCTTTGGACGTGACCAGATGATCAAGAGAACCACTTCATTCAAGCCAAGATTGAAGGCGCGTCAATGGGCCACTTTAACATTAATCGTTTATACAATTAATGATAAAGTGGGGGGGCAAACTGTTGACGCGTGTCTTTATGCCCCCACCTAACCCAATGAGGATACGAGGATGCGGAATGAAGGATTACAGCTATCTAAAAGTCTTTTAATCCAAGGATTTAAATTAGACTAATTTAAAGGTGTTTGGATTGCGCAAGAGTTACGTCACGCAGCTATTAGGTGCGTGACGACACTATCGGTTGCGTCACGCAACTCCAATCTAGATGACGTCACCGTGAATGCCGACATAACTGTTTTTCATTCTGTTTGAGTACGTGGCAATGGTCTAGAAAGTGAGCTGCGTCACGCAACTAGTGGGTCCGTCACGTAGCCGTAAGGCGCGTGACGCAGCTATCCCCTGTTGCCCTACCTCTATAAATACATCGTTTTATCTCTTATTCGGGAGAAGGGTTTTTAGAGCATAAAAACACACACTTGCGGCTAAGCTTTTCTCCAGAGACTCTTCTGAGTTCCCTTGAAGAAAAACAGCCATTAGACATCAATTAGGTTAAAACGAAAATCATAAAAAGAAGAAAAAGTAAGAGAGAAAAGAGTGGGCGTTAAAATCTTGTGGACAAAGCTTCTGGAACCCCTTAACCTTCATTCTTTAAGGCGTTCAAGCTGTTTACGATCCTCAGTCTGAGGGTTAGGTAATTCCCTTAAACCTTTCTTTGTGTTTTTAGTTGTTTATTCATTGTTATTTATTTTATTATTGCTTTGGTAGTTTAATCTTAGTTAAACGGTATTCTGTCCACTCTTGGTTGTTTTTAGATCTTATTAGAGCGTGTTTAAATAAAAGAAAGACATAAATAAGTTGTTTGAAAAGTAAGCACGGACCAGAGCAGTTGTGTCACGCAGCCAGTAGATCCGTAACGGACCTGGCAATTGCGTTACGGAATTGTTCATGTCCAAAATATCGTTTCTTTACCCAGATTAGTTGCGCCACGCAGCTATCGGATCCGTAATGGATTTAGAGGTTGCATGACGGAACTGTTCATATTCACGATTTCATTTTATTTTTAATATTTTATTTTAATTGAGGATCTAAAATATACGGTTAATGGATCTGGAGTTTTAAGAATAGTTAGTTCACGCGAATATTAGATCCGTCACGCGACTGTTCTTCAAAGAACAGCTGCGTGACACGACTGTTCTAAGGTTTCAGAAACGATTTTTGTCCCTTTGAAAAAATATATATAATTTTCATACAAAAAATAAAATTTAATTCTTCTAATAAATCCGAAGGCAACCAATTGTGGGCAGATTGCAATTTAGTTAAGTTTAGAATACTAAAATGTAATTATGCATGATTTTGGGTTTTTGGTTTTCGGGTTAAAATTTTTAATCGGGTAGAATGTATTTTTAGATTTGGTTTGTGGCTCGCCTTTAACCATAAGGCAAGAGCGGGTCTTTTATTTGTTTGTTTTCATTACTTTTGTTGGATGATTTGGATGATTATGGAGGCAATGGTTGAATTTAATTGAATTTGAATGGGACGATTAATTGATTTTCCACATAAGAACTCGGTTCGATTCATTCGGGTTGGGTTTAAGTAAATAAATAATTTGGATTTCTTAACTAAAATAAATTAGAAATCATAAGTTAAAAGAGGCCGGTTTTTTCCAGGCGTCGGCTTCCAATGGGTCAATGTACCCAATTCCCTTACCCAGAATCTCATTGGTGCGCCTAACCAGTCTTTTTTTGATAATTTGGCCTTGAATAGAATTGAGTTTAAAATGGAGTCATTTTTATAAAATTGGAAACGGTCCCATTACCGAAAAATGGATGGCAACTCAAAAGTGTTTTATAAGACCGATTTATCGGCATCGTATCCAAAAAATGTGTTGTAACTACTGCTCAAAATAAAGATCACTTTCCATTTCCAAACAAAAAGTTGGAACATGTTTTTCGGGTCGCTCGTGGGCTGTGCGAAAACAATAGTATATAGGTGTACTAAAAAGCTTTAAAGAACATATATACACCCCCTATGTCTAAGACAGAGTGCTAAGCTTTTTAGGTTCAGAGCTTATCCAGATCATGCTTTTGCATATTCACATTCTTATCGGATACTTATAATATGTTTAAAGTCGTGTTTAAGGATATCATTGCCTATTATTTATCACAGATCAATTGCAAATGCATGTGTATACAAAATCATGTCACATATGTCATGTTCATAAATACATATGTATTATCATAATATGGTGTTTCAGGTTCAGGATATTACAACTGACCTTTTTTTTTGACTATTTCTTTCAAAGAACAAAGTATGGCTAATCCCACTACAGAATTGACACAGATGATCATTGACGTGTTTTGAGAACAAGAAAACCACTTCAACCCACAGTACCACCATAAAACGAAGATGAGTCTTGCTCGGCACAATCTTTAAACTGTGAGACAAAAGGCCTACAAAACCCTCCTCCACATCCCTTGAGAAGTAAAGAGGTGAAGCTCCTCCTCCTGCTCCGAGATCAGCTCACAGACGTGCTAACTTTGGAGCACCATTGTCTGTCTTCTACTAAAAAAGCTCTTAAGGACAACCTTATCAAGCCTTTTGCACCGAGAGGACCACCCAGAATACTACCTGTGAATACCCAAATTTTGAGGCTCAGAAAGCCTATTTTCCCGGACTGCAAACAGTCCGGCCGGACCGGAGGCTATTTCGGAAGTTCACCGAAAATATGTCAATATGGTACTTAAAACGTCCGGAATATCGCGAGGATCGCGGAACAGGTCCCAGAATATTTTTCGGAGGTCCGGAACTCCCAAAAAGGCCCCCGGAGCGAAGCACGGTGTCCACACCGGCCACGGCGGCGCCGACCGCCGGCCACGGCGGCAGCAGCCGCCCAGCCTGGGCGGCACCTGCCGCCCCACTTCCTGGGCAAGGCCTGCCGCCCAGCGCGCGCGCGCGAGGCCTGTCGCCTCGCGCAGGCGGGGCCTGCCTCGCGCGCGGGCGAGGCCAGCCGCCCAGCGCGCGCGGGGCCTGCCGCCCAGCCCGCGCGGGGCCTGTCGCCCCGCGCAGGCGGGGCCTGGCCCCCCCACGCCCCTGGGCGGCACCTGCCGCCCAGCTTGGGCGACACCTGCCGCCCAGACCAGGCGGGGCCTGCAGCCCCACCGACTGGGCGGCAGCTGCCGCGCTCCCAGGCGGCACCCCCCGCCCAGAGTGGGCGGGGCCTGCCGCCCCACCGACAGGGCGGCAGCTGCCGCCCTCCCGGGCGGCACCTGCTGCCCGGGACCCGAAAATGGCCTATAAATAGGCCATTTTCAGTCCAATTTTGGGACCCCGGTCTGTGTTGACGGACGAATCCTTCTCCCTCTCACGCTCCTTGCGTTTTCTTTACCGCTTTTTGCATTTAATTTAATTTTTATTGCATTTTTATTGTGATATTTGGACATTAAAATTAAACAAATTAAAATTAATTAATATTTCCTAAGCGAGGAGCTTAATCCGGAGTTAAGAAGCGGTCGTCGATTAAATCAGGTATGTAAACAAAACTCTGCCTATTTAATTTTAGCACTTCATGCATATTTCTCTTCTACTCTTAATAATTCTACAATTGCATAAATGCATCCACGTCATTATTTTTGGTACATAAACTGCCTTAATTAATTTGATTAAGCTTAAATGCCCGGTTAATCAATAATCATGGTATTAAAGTTTAAATCCGACAATATTGGCTAAAAGAGCCTAGTTAATTAATAACTACGGTTCAATTGCCTTATTTCGAACAAATCCGGGTTAAGTCCAATTAATCAATAATTGTGGCTAAAAGCCTTAATCAATCACGTTTCGACAATAAATTGTGATTAAGCTCGAACGCCCGATTAATCGATAATCGTGGCATTAAAGCCTAAATCGCACATTTTGGCAAACTAATTGCTTAAATCAACACTTTTTGGCCAAAGGCCTAAAATCAACCATTTTAGCGACAAATCGCGTTAAATCGACATTTTTGGCAAAATGCCTTTAAAATCAACCATTTTCGGCTCAAAGCCGTAAAATCGAAATTTTTGGTAAAATGCCTTAAAATGAACCAATTGTCGGCCAAAGGCCTTAAAATCAACCATTTTGGCGACAATCGCCTAAATCGCACATTTTGGCAACTATCGCCTAAATCAATCAATCTTTGGCAGAATGCCTAAACAAAATGCACAAAGCATACACACACCCATGCATTAAGCATACCATTCAAAGCCCTCTAAAAGAGGCCTATCGAACTACGTTGACTTTGATCTTCCATTCAAACGGAAGTACGTAGGCACGTTCGGGATTTCACCCCGGGTGGCAAGTCAAAATCACATAAACATTTCATTTGGTCCGATTACATCATTCACCTTGCAAAGCATTCATCCATCGGTTAGTTCATCAGCATGACATAGTCTCGGGATCCATCTCGGGTTCGCAGACTGTGCCTTAAACATTGGGATAATTAATCTAGTAACTAGGTTAATTAAAAATGGAGTCACTTAGGGTTTTTTCCTAGTTTACCCTTAAATAATTAAACAAGGTGGCGACTCACACACATCATGTGTATTTCTTCTCATTCATCATATGCATCACATGCCTATGACATTTGGGGAAGGGGTTCACACTACCTGGGGGGTATAATGTCAATGCTTATTGCGCGTTCCATCAGGGTCTAGGGCATCATACTAATACATGCAAAGCCTTGAGAAACAACATACAAGACCTCCTGGAGAGTGGCTGACTCCCTCTCATCTAAGTCAGACCAAACACCAGCACTGATCTCATTCCTCAACCTCAACCCAAGAGATAGAAAATGACCTTGATTCTTTGAGAACTAGTATAACCAAGCACTTTCCTTCAACTAAAAAACCTCGAATTAGACCTGAGTACCATAAAACTACTTCATCCAAGTTGCATGCTTTAATCCTGACTAAAGCAAACTCAAACCCTTTTTTGTCTCCTCTCTAAATCCAGATGGAAACAGATCCCATCAAACCAAGCGCCTCTTCAGAATGGTCCTTGAAGAAGTCCATAGAGCATACCCCGGTGTCTACCGAGTCTAAGTCTAAGTCTAAGTCTAAGTCTAAGTCTGAGTCACAAACTGAAAGTGAGTCAAAGTCCAGTTCCTTAGAGTCTATGTCTTTTCTTTATCTTTTTATCAAACCATAGCGATCTTTTTGTCAAACCTAATATAGATGTCATTCAGGGCTCTTTTATTATAATGAAAAGTTCCACTTTCCTTGTTACCACTTTCTGTAGCCTTAGTGAGATTGCTAGCAAAAAGAAAAAGAATAAATGTCGGCACTGAATTTCAATCTAGCATACATTTGTACATCATGGTAAACATGGGCTGATAGAGCTTATTAGATAGTATCTAGACTACTTCATAGTGGGGTAAATCAAAAAATTGCTTCCACCTAATCAAGCCAATCAAGAAGAAAAATTTGAGAATTGAAGTTAGAGAACTCTTTGAAAATTAAGGACAAAGGACCTCCATTGGAATGCCAACTAGGCAGTGCTCTATTCACCAGTTCATGGATGGAAATAGTCCTCCATGTGAGCATTCAAAATCATTTGACCTGAGTAATAGGGGAAAGCCAACTGCCTGAAGCAAAATGGGTTCAAGGTCACCATGATCAGTTAAAAGAAGACTTGAAGCCCTCAGTCAGAATTAGGGTTATCAACAAAAATAGCTTGGCGCTTCAACAAGAGGGACCAAGAATGAAATAAGGGTATCTTGTACTCAAAGAAAATTAGAGCTTCTGTGCAAGACCCTTGGGGCAAAATCAGGCCAAATTAGGTAGCCCCTTCATGTCCTAAAGAAGACTCTCTTTAAAGGTAGTGTCATCTTATCAGACATTGATGGCAATGAATTTACAAACCCTTGCAATTTGGATCAGCCAAAAGGGTATTTTGTATGAATGCATATAGGCATTAGCATCAGATATCTTGCCCCCTTATGTCATTGTTAATCCAAACTACGGTGACTGACTCTCAGAAATATGTTTGCTAAAGTATGAGATACGTAGGTAGCCCAGCCTGTGGGTGCAGTCATAATAACAATAAGAATATATTTTGCTCCTTTTAGTCTAGATTTTCATTATGCCAACTAAAAGAAAGAAAAAAAAATCAGAAGTTGAATTGAAAACCCGCAAAGGGTGGTTCAGGCAAAAATAAAGCTTAAGAAGAGATAAAGCACTAGCATAAGCTAGAGATAACAAAACTTGTTCATCAAGAAGATAAAGGCCACCAGACTCACGTTCCCTACCAATAATTTGCTTCGTCAAAAGATCCTAAAACACAGAATAAGCAGGATAAAATTTGACACAACAGTTCAGTTTATGAGTAATTTTGCTAACAGAATTTGACACAACAGTTCAGTTTATGAGTAATTTTGCTAACAGACAACAGGTTAAATAAAAAACGGGGCAAATAAAAAATAGAAGATGATGGAAGAGATGGAATGGGATTTGCAGTGCCAATACACTTGACTAAAGATATGTACCTATCAACTAGAGTAACATGATGATTAAATTATTTAGGTTCTTTTAATGACGATAAGAGACTAAGGTTACCTGTCATGTGATTCGTGCAACTAGAGTCAATGACCACTCTGATGAGGTACACATAAAACATGTATTAGGAGTACCTGAATTGGTAGCAGTAGCAATTGAGAAATCAGCAAACTTAGAAGAATGGTATTGTAACACCCCTTCCCGGTCCACCCGTAAACCCGAATGGACCGGACCGAGGCGCTACAAACTGGTTGACTGTATGGTCTGACATGCTGAAATCATAAAGTATATTGAATATAATAGCATGCTGATACTGTATACAAAAATAATGTACTTTATATTTACAAAACATGATACTAGTTTACAAAATGAAATGGGCCCAACTGTGTGCCCTGTACATGCCATAAAAAGGATAAACAAAAATACACATCCGTATGAGTAGCTACCCTGAAGACTGAGTCTTCTACAGATGAACTGCAGCAGTTGTAAGCTGACTCTCTACTGCCCAATCTCAAAACCTGCGAGTTAAACAGGTAACTCGCTGAGCAAATAAAGCTCAGTGGATATCTCAACAAATGAAGAAACAATCAAGCACATACATAGATAGAAATAAGCATGTAAACACATATGGCACATATAAGCACACATGTTATGATACCTTCATTACCTTGATTTTCTTTTGTACTGTTTGTAATACTGTATAATTTATGAAATGTTATGTCAAGATATCTGTATGGCTCCATAAGGTTATAGTGAAACCGAAGTGATAAGAAAAACTGTATGAAACTGGATGAATACTGTATGCTTGGCTGCTATGGCCCATATAATCATATCCACTCAATGGCCTGTAGCCGGAGTATCCAACTGTATGAGGTGCAGATCTGCTATCCTATGTCGCGACATAGCCTTATCTACATGGTTTCTACCTAACCTCAATGGAGCATAATGTTGGTATGTCAATAATATAACACAACATCACATGAATAATTCATAACTGCATAATTCATAATGTATATTTGATTTCACATCATTTGCATGCTTGCATGTTGTTTTGATACATGTTCTAATGTTGTATTTGATGTTAAAATGATTGGAGGCATATAAGTGAAGCAAAGGAATACAATTGCATTGAAAAAGAAGTCCAAAAATGCATGAAAACACAAGTCGCGAGCGCGCCTTGCAAGGTCGCAAGCGCGCCTTGCAAGGTCGCGAGCGCGTAATGCACCAGATGAGAGACAGTGAGTTATCGGGCACAAGTCGCGACCGCATACTTGAAAGTCGCGACCGCATACTTGAAAGTCGCGAACGCGAGAAGTGCCAAATGAGAGACAGTGAGTTCCCAGGCCAAACTCGCGAGCGCGCGATGAAGGTCGCGAGCGCTTACAGGCCAAGGGCCAAGTACGCGAGCGCGCACTTCACAGTCGCGAGCGCGAGATGTGCCAAATGAGAGTCAGAGAGTTTGCGAGCAGAAGTCGCGAGCGCGCACTTGAAAGTCGCGAGCACGAGATGTGCCAAATGAGAGTCAGAGAGTTTTAGGTGAAAGTCGCGAGCACGTAGTTCAAATTCGCGAGCGCGAGAAGGCAACGCGAACTCATCATGCAATTCGCGCGCGCGCTTCCAGCCTGCACTGTCTGTACTCTTATGGTCATATCTCTCAATATACAACTCCAATTTGGATGATTCAAAAACCCATGTAAAGCTAACACATAGAGGAACAAATAACTCTTCTATGACACTTCATAATTCCATCAATAAATGGGGTCAAAATCAAGATGAAGTTACTGGTAAAATTTCCAGCAAAACCTGTTTCAACATAACTCACTCTTTACTTCATTTATTCAATACTTCCCCTGTTTTCCCCTGTTTTCTCACCATTACCAGTCCTCCCACTCAACATAAAGCAAGATTGTCTCAATAGCAACACACCACACAAATCTCATACAAAGAAAATGGAAATAACAAGAGATATCAAACCTTTACTCCAAAAGCTTGAGCTCCTCTTTAGCTTCTTTTCTCTACACTCTTAGAACTCCCTTCACCTATAAATAAGAATTCTTATGAATTCTAAAATAATAGCACCAAATGATTCAATTATGAACTTAAAGAAGGTTTACTTACTTGGATAGAAGAAAAATTGAAGTTAAGGCTTAACTACCATGAAAATTGAAAAGAAGGTGGAAGAGGAAAGGAAGAAGATGAAGATAAACATGAAAATGGGAAAGTGAAAATGTGTATTACGGGTAGGCCATCAAAAATCAAAGGATTTTATGGAAAACTTCCTAAATGGTACCTCAATTGTTAACAGGTTACTGCTAAAGACCCAAGCTCAATCTTTTAATACAAATCAATCCTCACCCACATGCTTTATCTTTTTCTCTCACTCAAATAAGTCCACTTATAATCTCATTCTACCCCAACCGGGTTTGGTTCAACTCGACTCAACTCGACTACTCAACTCTATGCTAAGACTCGACTCGGAGTAGGATGTCACAGGTATCTAGAGAGCTCAGCATACTCAGCAGTAGAAATTGTCACAGTGTTGTCAAAAGAAGCAATTGTAGAATCTTGAGTGGCCATATTTGCCCTTGGCAGCTTATTTATCAATTTCTTGTAATACCGTTTAGTACGACCAGGTTTATGGAAATAATAGAGATAATAGAGATTTGTCTTTTATTTGAAGAGTTCAGCATTATTTTCGGGAGGTTACTTGTGAATGAAGAGATTTCTATAGTGCCCCGGCTTGATATCGACCCTACTTTGATGATTTTACCAGTGTTCAGTTTCTCAGTTTATGAGATACCAACTTATGATTTCAGAGCGATGTCGTGCCCCTACGACCGCTTATAGAGCAAGTTTTGGAAATGGACCATGCTAGTCCGTACTGGCCTTCACTTGTCTATTTTTGCCTCATAAGCTAGTATTTATTATTGAGTGGCATTGATGGCTATGGCAGCCTTTGACTAGTACCCATAGTTGAACAAATGGCTAGGCATATGCCGTTTTTGCTTGTCCTTGAGATCGCGCTTGAGACTTTCGCTCGGAGCTTGGTCAGATGGGGAGTTCGCTCCTATTGTAGGTAAAAATGCATTTTTTCTTTTTTTTTTCTTTTTTTTTTCTCTCTTTATTTATTATTTTCTTTTTCTCTCTTTTTTCTTATGCTTTAACTTTTGCCTACGCCACCCTTGCGGGTTTTCGATTTAACGAGCTTTCCTGTTCTTTTCTTCTCTTTTTTTCGTTTGCTCTGAATGCATTTGCAGTTATGGGCTTATGAGAAGCTTCAAGTGATGGACTCGCCATCTGACCATCTGATGTTTGATTATAGACCAAGAGTCTTTGACCAACGCCACCATCAACTGACTAGGGATACCATCAAGGACTGGACTGCTATCTTCCAAGATGTCGCCACTAAAGGTGTTAGATGGACCTGCCGCTAGTGGTACATAGAGCAAGTCACAGTCTCCTCATATACGCTTTGCGTGCCCCTGTGTGGACTAACCATTTGCAATTACTTATTACCCTAGTCATATGGCTAGGCAGTACGACCAACATCAGGTTGTCCCTAATTATGCTAGGTTCGAGGGTGGACCGGTTACTAATCAATTTCTATCTCACTTCATGACCATTTGGTCCAGTCGTACCACTGTCCCCATTTTTAATGCAGTTGACACTTTTCTTCTACTCTATATCGCTTATGGTTGCAGGCTTATTCTGAAATTGGTGCTGATTCTGAGTCGGTCGATTTACTGACTACTAAATATCTGTTAGGACCTGGCAGATAGATGCCCTTATCTTGCTTTTTAATGATATGTACTAGAAAATTATTAACAGTACGATTATATGAATGTAAGCACTTATTATGAATGAAATGTCCTTTGCTTAAAAATGTTTGACATATTTCCTGCCATTCCAAGTCAATAGCATAAATTCACATCATTTCAATATCAACATGAACTTAACATGACAAGCTTTAAAGTTAATAAGAACACAAAAGTGAATTTTATTAATAGGGCTTTGCCATAAATTTTTCGCTTTATACATAAAATTTCTTCAATCTATCTAAGTTGAATGGCTCTATAAACTTGTTACCTTCCATATCTGATAGCTTCACTTCACCCTTTGAAAACATTCTCTTGATCATGAATGGACCTTCCAGTTAGGCTTGAACTTTCCCCTCAGCTCATAAATGTTCAGCCCCATTCGCATACTGCAATTTGATAGCTCAATTATGATGATTCTCAACCATTTTCCTTAGTATCTTCTTAATATTCTTATTTGCGGCTTCCACTGCCCCATTTACCTGTGGAACGATACAGTGAAGACTTATGATGCTCAATTCCTTATTTCGCTAACAGTGTTTTTACTTTTGCTTAAAACTAAACTCCATTGTCTGTCACTACATGATGGGGAATCCCATATGTGCAAATAAGATTATTTTCAAAGAATTTGGCCATTTGCTTGGCGCCGATGTTCTTGAAAGATTCTTCCTCAAACCATCTTGAGAAATAGTCCACTGCCACAACTATGAATACATGTCCATTAGATGCAGGTGATGAGATTTTACCAATAATATCTATTCCCCAAGTAGTAAATGGCCATGATGGAATAGAAGGATGTAATTTTGATGGTGGACTGTGTCTCTGGTCTCTGTGAATCTGACAATCGAAAGCACTTTCTCACAACAGAAACACAATCCCTTTCTATTGTCGACCACAAGAACTTTGTCTGAGAATCTTCTTTGCTAAAGCTTTTCCACTCATATGGGTACTGCAAAGCCCCGAGTGGATCGGTTCCATTTTTTCTTAGCTTCTTTCCTCAATACACATCTCAACAATACCCCATCTGGCATTCTTTTATAGAGTTGACCATCGAACATTGCAAACTGTAATGCCAAATGTTGTAAAGCTCATCTGTCATCTCTTGTAGCTGAATCCGGATAAACCATTTTGGTCATCCACTACAGAATATCATGAAACCAAGGTTGGTCATCTTCCTCAATATCCATAATCCGTTCTCCTTCATAACACGAGATGCTACCCAAGGACATGATAAAAGGCTTCATTAGCATAGATGATATCTCTTCCCATGCTGATGCTAAGTTTTCCAAAGCATTTGGAATTGATTATTCATTCTGCTCGTATGTGTGAAGGTTAATCTTATGAAGTTCTGAATAACAACATGCATATAGTCAATATAGGGCTTTAGCTTGTCTTCTTTGACTTCCCAATTTTTGTTAGCATGCTCGATTACCAATTTTGAATCACCAATGAGCTTAACTTCTTCAGCCTTTATGGCGATTAGAGCTTCTAACCTAAATAAGCAAGCTTCATATTCTGCCATGTTATTCGTAACTGCAAATCGCAACCTTTTCAACATTGGGATAATTTCTCTTTGTGGAGATTCCAGCAAGACGCCTACTCCGGCTCCTTTACTATGAGCTGACCCATCGAAGTAGAGATTCCATCCTTTCTATTCTATTAGGTTCAAATGTTCATTAGGAAAATCGACTTCCAACTATTCATTATCTTCAATTGGATGTGCTGCCAGAATTTATTTGCAATTTCTCACCCTTTGACGGTCTTCTTTATGCATATTCAATGTTAAATTCAGATAACAGGATTAACTATCTTGCTAATTTCCCCACAAGTATTGGTGCTCCATATAACTACTAGTCCAAATCCATTCTAGAGACCGCTATAACCTTGTAGGACTAAAAGTAGTGGTGAAGTTTTTTAGTTGCCCAAACCATTGCTAAACAAGTTCTTTCGATCAAGTTATGTTTCTGCTCATTTGGAAGAAGCTTCTGGCTCAAGTAATAGATTACCTTCTCAAGACCAGTTGTAGACACTCAAATTTTGCCCCTAAAAGTTAGTTTCTAAGAATCTAAAACTCATCCTTTCATCTTTTTCTCTTCCTTTTCGATGTTTTAAACACCTCTTTTGAGTCTGGTTGTGAGGGAGACCAAGGATCAACCATAAAGGACGTTTTGTGTCTCTATGGCGAGCAGCCTAAGCTAGTGGCATGCGCCACATGAATCTAGGTCCCCTGTTCTTGACTTAATCTTCATCTGAACCTTCCTAATCTAGAGAGGGCCTTGAGCCACTAAGTGCGGCGCATGCCACACCCTTGTGGTGAACATCATATCCCCCTATGGCGCCAGGCCCTTCATTTCAGAGGTTCAGAATGTTTGATAGTCAATAAATGGCCCCTAATGGAAGATCCAGTGATCAAGCTCTAACCTTAAATGGTCTAGATGCGTATTTGGCCATATATGGATCAAATAAACAATAAAAATAAGGTTGAGAGCAATGATTGGTGAATTTGTTCATCATCCTTGATAAGCATCAAGACCATGAGCTTAAATCTTGATAAACTATTTAAATTCATGTCTTTTAATTATTATTATTTACTTTTCCAACATTTTATTATAAATTCGATCAATTCCCTATTTTTTTAATATTTTTAAAAAGGAAGCCCCCTTACCTCTATCTACTATAAAAATGTTGGCTTATTCTATCCTTTAATTTTATGCCTTTAAATTCAATGCCTTATGTTTATTATAGTGCTAACCCCTTTATTCATTACTCTTGTATTATGAACATGCATCATATTTTCATTATGTGAATGAATGAATAATGGTGGATGAGATGTATGATCTTTAATTTTGTGAATAATGTTATCTTTGTACTTATGTTGATTGTATTGATGTTTGTTTCTTATTGTGCTTTAATGTTGTGTTATTACAAAATGTAATGAGATCTTAATGTATCTCAATTAAAGCTTGAATGTAATAATGAGTTTGAGAATTAAGAAATTTGGAGGATTGAGGGTAGACTGTATATGTAGGGATGATTTGTAACTCTTTTCTCCTCCTTCTTCCTTTATGGATGTTCACTCTATGTTTTTATGCTTTATATTTCATCTAAATGTGTGTTTGACATTATTTTTTAAAGTTGCATCAAAAAGTATTTTCACCTCATTTATAGTTAATTGTGTTTTTTGAGTTAATTGTGAATCTTTCGACAACGTGGAGGCCAGTTTAACTAGGTGATAGGGGTGCCTAACACCTTCCCCTATCGTACCTAACTCCCGAACCTCATCTCTAGTTTAAAATTGAGTTAGCTGATTCCAAAGAATCGACTAATTCAAGAATTTTCCTTAATAAGGGTGGCGACTCCAAAAATAAAACTCTTACCAAAGTAAAAGAACCTTTTTTCGAGGATTAACGAATGGGTTAATAAAGAAAATCGATTTTGATAAATAAAAAGAACTAAGCCCATTTGATTTAATTCTTTCCTCCCATGAAAAAAATAAACACATCCTCAGCTTGGCGACTCTAATTGAGATCGAACCCAGAATCTCTAGTTTTCGATTTGGGTTCGAATAAGAAAGCTGACTCCAAAAGTTGTCCAATTATTCACAATCTTTAATAATGCTATTAACTTTAAAATGAGTTTACTTTTTGTAGTTATAACTGTCATTCATGCATTTATCTCTTCTTTATCTCCTTTTTACCCTAAACCCTAAAGGTGATATTGGGGGTTGTGGTCCTTTCACTCTTGACTGTTTGGATCCATCACTAATATACACAACCCATAAGTCAAGTACCATTTGGTATATCAAAAGAATTCGTACAATTCATTATGGCCTTTTGTTTAGACCCAAAGCAAAAGGGAGGAAATAACCAATTCTCGCTTATGGAACCCAAGACTTAATTAAACTGGACCAAAGTTCATGTAAATGACCCTAGTTCCTTCTCATAGGATTACCATAATAAACAAATGATTGTTGCATTCATCCAATAAATGCGAGAGACGTCAGTCCAAAACCCCATAATGGTTTATGGGCCCAGCCTATATATGTCCTAGGGTTTAGAAAAGACTTTGACCTCAAATAGTGTGTGGGAGATATAAGGGTGGAGATGATGTATTTCCCAACTCCCTTCCCCTTTGTTGGTATACAATTGCTATGATTTTGTTGTGCCTTATTCATGCATCACTTAACTTGTTTTCTTATAGCCATTTACGTATATTCTATCATGGGTCGATCCCAATGTTCAAAGCACCAAAGGGCAAAAGACTTAAAGGTGTTGTCGGAAGCAAAACGAGCTAAAAAAGGTCTTTCTAATAGTGACTACAAGGCTGAAACCCAAATAGCTACGAGGGAAGCTCCTCCGATTCCAACTCCAACAAAGGAAAACCAACTAGAAGAGGCTCATCAACTCTTGCTTGATATAAAGCAAGCGCAAGTCAGAGCTATGACTCTCTTCTAAGGTGTGGAGGCATGATTCACACTCATGCGTAATGTTGCCAATCACCTTGCGGAAATTGGGCACTTCACTCTAGAGAATGCGAAGCCATATCAAACTTCTTAGGCTTTAAGGTCTAAGTATTGTAAATATTTAATTAGGGCTTCAAAAGAACAATTAATGTAAAAAGCCACTTTTGAAAAGTAATGGAATGAATCTATTTTTGAGCCAAATATTGTTAATGCCAGAAAAAAAAAAGAGAAAAGAAAAAATCTCAAACGTATATAAATAAAGAACCCTGCTTAAATTATGATCACGCTTGAGGCAAAAAGAAAGAGATAAGAAAAAATCTCAAACGTATATAAATAAAGAACCCTGCTTAAATTATGATCACGCTTGAGGCAAAAAGAAAGAGATACAAAAATAGTAAGCAAAAAAGCTCATCATGAGTATTTGGCTATAAAATAGGACACGTTTTACTCCTAACAATTTTCAAGAGCCCTTCTCCGATTTTGGATTTGAGCAGTCGTGATAAGGCCACAATGGAATATAGCATTAGTTGCATCTCACGATGTTGTGATTGTATGATTGCATTGTTGTATGTCATTCCATAAGCATGCATCGTCGCATACATGCATCATGTCGTGTTACTAATATTTGTCTTATACAGTCAAGATAGCACCCCAAAGGGATAAAGCTCCATAAGAAGTCGGTTGGTTAAGAGCAAACAATCGCATGGTTAGAGTTAAAGAACCTTCAACCCCTTTTGATTTTCCCAATTCTGCACCTACCAGTTCTTCGGGCTCCCGCACTGAGATTGAATACTATCCAATTTAAATAGATTTGTCAGTTTTAGCTTTCACTTCTACCGATAGAATGGGTAAGACCAGTATTCCTGTTGCTAATATTGAAAAGATGATTAAGAAGATAGTGGCAACTAGCCTTGAAAAGCTTTTACGGACTGATAAGGGTAAATAGTAAGTAGTGATTGAAGATGAGGAGGCTAAGGGAGAATCTGAGAGAAAAGAGCATATTGATGACACTTGGCAAGATGAAGAGTTTTTCTCCAAGAAGATGCCTACAAGGAAGTCTGAGCCTGAGCCAGTTGTGTTGAAAAAGTTTGACAAGTTGGATAAAAAGCTAGAGAAGCTGCACATCTTCATGAAGTCCAAGGGAATGGACTAGTATATAGACATTGACAATGATGATGAGGAGGAGCTTGAATTGAGGCAAACTACCCCTATGACTTACAAGATGCTGAAAGTGGCAAAGTATGATCAGTGATCCAAAGGTGCACCTCATGCAATACAAGTCAGTCATGGAGTTAGTGGGTCTGCCATCAAGGGAAATTCTTAAGATGTTCTCGATCTCCTTAACTGGATCTGCCCAAACTTGGTATTATAATCTCGAAAAGAATGTGAGAAGAGATTAGAATGAGCTCACCACAATTTTCCTTAAAAGAATATGCTTACAACCTTCAAATGAGTAATTTGAGGGATTTGGAAGCAACTGTGCAAAAACAAGACGAGACCTTTACTGACTACATGGCTAGATTGAGAGCCAAGGTCACACAGATGAGGAACCATCCAGATACCAAGGAGCATATTAAGATTTTTATCAAGGGAATTTTGTCTAGTTTCCATGAAAAGTTGTATTACATGCCATTGGCTGAATTTTCATAAGTATATGATGTAGGGACTACCAATCATAAGTATATGAGGTAGGGACCACCATTCAAGACAAGATCAGAGAAGATATAAAGTATGCGAATCGTGCCGAAAATTTCAACAAGTCCGAGTTCCAAAGGTCAAGTTCATCTGCTAAGACTCCGAGCACCAACTAGAACACAATAGTTGCCACTCTAGATTTGAGAGCCACTGACATGCCGTTGAGAAGGTTTTCTAATTTTGGCACTCCTCTTTCTAAAGTGTTTGTAAAAGTAAAATCAGCGGGTGTATTATGACCGCTCGCATTAAGACCTCCTCCATCACCTTTGCTAAGTAATTATGATCAAAGTGCATACTACCACTTCCACCAAAGCAAGGGTCACACCATTGACAATTGCTTACGATTAAGGTATGAGATCCAGAACTTAATAGATAATGGCAACGTCACTGACCCAGAAAAGTCAAGGCCAGGCACGAGGACTAATCCACTTCCTAATTTTGATAAGGTGCCGCCTCCTAAGAACTTGTATATGGTTGAGTCTGGAAAGACTCTCGAGGAGGTGGTGGCTGAATTTGAGGAAGATGAGGAGGAAAGAAAGAGAGAGATGTTGTTGGAGCAGATCTACGTAATGGTTCTGAATGTATGGGATAGTTATGAGGAGTGGTTGGACCAAAGCGAAGAAGTTTGGGTTAGGAGCGAGGATGAGATTGTTGTGAATCCCATTACTCTGGATGTGTGGAGTAGCAAGGAGTAAGAGGAAGCGAGAGCTATGAACCATATGACCTAAAACGGTAGGATTTATCAACCAGATATGATCAAGCTTAGGGAAGAAAAGGAGAAGGTAAGCTCATCGGGTGTGCCAAAAATAGAAACTAAAGATGATGCTTTGATTAAACAGTTGAAGAGAACCCATGCAAATGTGAGCATGTGGGACCTACTCGTCTCACCAAAGAAACACTAAGAAGCTTTGCTGAAAGCAATGGTGGAGATTCCAGTTTCATCATCTATCTCTACAGCTTATTTTGTGGGGTTTGTTCAGCCTAATCCCATCACAATCACCTTTTCTGATGATAAGCTTCCTCCTGAAGAAAAGAATCACCCCAAAGCTTTATTTATAAAGGCTGAGGTTGGAGGAAGGACCACCAATAATGTGATGATTTATGATGGGTCACCCCTGAATATGTGTCCGTTGAAGCTACTTTCATAGTTCAGGATGGAATTGTCGGATTTGGAACCTTATGATGATGTTATTAGAGCTTATGATGGCTCCAAGAGACAAGTGAAGGGCATTTTCAAAACAGTGGTTAAGGTGGGCCGATCAAGAAGGAGACGGAGTTGATTGTAATTGACATTCCCCTAACATTTGCCTTACTGCTAGGACGTCCATAGTACCATTCCTTGGGAGGTGTACCATCAATGCTACACCAAAAAATAAAATTTCCTTTTAATGGTAAGGTCATCACCATTCCTCCTGCTAGTGAAAGGAGTGTACACATGCTAAATATTGATAAGCAAGTTATCCTCCCATGGACCAGTTTTCAGATCGTTGTACTAAGCACTGACATGGGGGCCCACTGTCTCCAACATCATGAAGAAGATGAATTATGAAGAAGGGAAAGGGCTTGGAAAGAACTAACAAGGCATCACAAAGCTACCTGAAATCCACACTCAGAGAAACCACTTAGGCTTGGGGTATAAAATTGGGAGCACATGACAGAGTACTTACGGCTGGTTGTACATGGATGGACAATTTATCCGTTTGAGTGAGGATGCCTCTCCATGTCTACAGATTGAGCCATTTAAGCACAAAGGAAAAACATAATCGGGTCTGGAAATCTTTGCAGATGTGATTGATATCTTGGTGATTGAGCCCGAAGATCTAAGTTTAAAGAGAAGAAAGAAGAAGAGAAAGAACCAAAGAAAGAGGGGGTTGAGGGGCCACAAGCGGCCGAGGAGGACGAGGAGGAAGAAGAAGAGAAAAAGGGACAAGTTGCCTAAGAGAAAGAGGAGGAAAGCAATAAGAAAGAGAAGAGGACCCTACAGAGCAAGTTTTGAAAGCGATTCGGGCCTGTATCGAGGAAAGCTTTGAAGAAGCTGAAGCCCCTTCTGATGTGATTATTTCCGTTAAGGATGAGTTTGATTGTAATGAACTGTCCATGCTTTTCAATGAAATGAACTTTAATTTTGCTTACTTGTTTGATGTATTTCCTAATGGTTCCATTCAACAAGTAGATAAGCACATGTGCATATTTGACATTAATTCATCATGCATGCTTGAATTTAATATTGGCAAAAAAGATAATCCATGAATTTTATTAATTGGGCCAAAACTAACGCAAGAGTTAAACACAAAATTTCAAAGTCTACTCATGAACAAAAAGGAAGCCTTTACATGGAGCTATGAAGACATGCCAGGGGTAGACAGGTCTATAGCCGAGCACACGATTCCTCTATGTCCTGGAGCCAAGCTAGTGAAATAGAAGAGAAGAAGGTTAAGACCAGAATGGGCGAGCAGATTAAAGAGGAAGTGACCAAGCAGATAAAAGTAGGAATTCTAGAAGTGGTTCACTATCCAAAATGGCTTGCGAACATAGTCCCAGTTCCTAAGAAAGATGGAAGGGTCAAAATGTGTGTGGAATATAGGGATTTAAACAAAGCATCGCCGAAGGACGATTTTTCTCTCCCTCATATTGGTATCTTGATCGTTCAGCACGGCAATGATGGGATGCTACTCCATTATGAATGGGTTTGTAGGGTTTAACCAGATTCTTATGGCATTATTGGACAAGGTTAAGACAACGTTTGTGATAGAGTTTGGTACTTTCTGCTACCGGGTGATGCTATTTTGCTTAAAGAAGCCGGGCTTACTTATCAAAGGATGGCAACTACCTTATTTTATGACATGATCGACAAGGACCTAAAATTTTATATTGATGATATGATTGTCATGACAAAGACTCCAGAAGTGCATCCAGCGGCCTTAGAAAAGTTTATGGACAGAGTGATCAAATACAAGCTACAGCTAAATTCGAAGAAGTGTGTTTTCGGGGTAAATTTCAGAAAAGTGCTAGGGTTCATAGTAGGATTGAAAGGAATAGAGATCGATCCAGACAAGATCGAGGCAATCCAAGAAATGGAGCCACACAAGATAGAAAAGCAAGTGATAAGTTTTCTAGGAAAGATTCAGTATATTAGTAGTTTATATTGAAATTGTCTATAGTATGTGATCCAATCTTCAAGCTGTTAAGGAA
The DNA here is from genome assembly GCF_041381405.1 of Jatropha curcas. Lineage (NCBI taxonomy): Eukaryota > Viridiplantae > Streptophyta > Magnoliopsida > Malpighiales > Euphorbiaceae > Jatropha > Jatropha curcas. Next base: position 11,743,560 of record NC_143154.1, on the reverse strand, counting down.
AGATCAGCCAGTAAAGTGGAATGATCACTGCCAGATAGCTTTCAACAAAATCAAGAAATATTTGTCAAGTCCCCCGGTTTTGTGCCCACCGAAACCAGGGAAACCTTAAATTTTGTACTTGACAATGGAAGATGCTAGAATTGGAGCCATGTTAATAAAAGCTGATGAAGCCAGTGTTGAGAAGGCAGTGTACTACTTGAGTAAAAAACTTGTTCCAAATGAACAGAAATATAATTTGATTGAAAGAACTTGCTTAGCAATTGTGATTACCTTGCATAGTAGGTGACTGTGCAGCTAGTGAAGACTGTACTGGTTTAGAAACGGGGGTAGAAGAGGAAGGAGCAGAAGGAAGTGATGGCGGCAGTACTTGTCGTTGAGCAGAGGATGAAGCCCCAGACGTACCTGAAGAAGAAGGAGGGATAGTCCCTCCTCGTCCACGGGCACTACGTCCTGGGCCACGACCTCCACGCGAACCACTACCGGACGCATCTAAATCAAACGCTCTGCCTCTAGCCATCTGTATTGCAAATACCATAACCTAGATAAATGAATTTATACAATTATATGAATTGTAGAACATGTGGTATATATCAGTAAAGTAAGTTAATAACATTGAAATTCTTCATTAATAATATTAGATATACATCTATCAATTTGTAACAATAAAACTATTCTAAGTATTAAGTGTCTTCATTATCATCTGCTTCCTCCTCCTCTTCATCTTCTTCCTCTTCTTCATATTCGTCTTCTGAGGTACCCATGATGATTTGATCTTCTTCCTCTTCATCATCCGATGCTCCTATTTCAACAACTTGCATCAGTTGCGTATCAACCATAACTTCTTAAAATGGCTCTAATACTGCGAGTGTGAACCCCTTTCCCCAAAAATAGGCATATACTGAATATGACTAAGGGCAGAAATGCACGTGAATGTGTGAGTCGCCACCTTGTTTAATTATTTTAGGGTAAACAAGGAAAAAACCCTAAGTTGACTCCAATTTTAATTAACCTAATTACTAGATTAATTATCCCAATGCCTAAGGCATAGTTTGCGAACCCGAGGTGGATCCCGAGACCATGTCATGTTGATGAACTGTTGACGCGTGATTTTATGCCTCCACCTGACCCGATGATGATATGAGGACAAGGGATAAGGTATCACGATAAACCAGAAGTGTTTGAACCAAAAATTGAATCAAACTGCCCAAAGGAGCCTGACCCGCGTTAGGGTTGCGTCACGCAGCTAGTACCTGCGTGACAGCACTCTTAGCTGCGTCACGCAGCTCTAACAGGGCTGACACCTCTGGCGCGCGCCCGTGCAACGGCCTGCACTGTTTGTATGGATACGCGGCAACTGTACGAAAAGTAAGTCGCGTCACGCAAGCTTACGGGTGCGTCACGCAGCTTCTACCCGCGTGACGCGACTGCTCTGTTGCCCTAGCCATATAAATACTACATTTTACATCAAAAATGAGACCTTTTTTGAACATTCTTTGCTCTCATTTCCTCTGAAAAGGTAACCTTCTGAGACTAAGTTTTGGATCAACGACCAGAGCTTTTCCTCAAGAACTCAACTGAGTAAACTTGAGGAAGATCAGGTCATAGATATTCTAAGTTTAAGATCAAAAAAAATACAAAAAAGGATAAAAAGAGGAAAAGAGAGAAAAGAAAGAAAGAAAAAGAAAAACGATTTATTTTTTGTGAAAAAGTTGGGTAATCACGCTTCTGGGATCGTGAAAAATTATACCAGTGCATGCAATCCTCAAATCTGAGGGCTAGGTAACGATTCTAACTTTCCTTCTTCATTTCTAATATTCTATCTCTTAAAAATCTCATTTTCATAGCGTTTAGTTGACCTATTATTGATAAAACGTAAGTTTGCCCATTGTTGAACATTCCTGTGTTGGTTTTAATCGCTTTTAATAAAAAGACCACGTAGAAAGGTAGTTTGAAAGGTAGTTGCGGACCAGAGCAGCTGCGTCACGCAGCTACTACCTGCGTAACGCGACTGTTCACGTCCAAAAGCCCTTAGTCCGGATTAGACCACCTGCGTGACGCAGCTGTTCGTGCACTCAGTTATATTTTGTTTTATATTTGTATTTAACGTTTCACGGTAAATAAATAATCAATATGTCTGAATATTTTGAATGAACCATGAACAACTCCATCACGTAGCTAGGAGTTCCGTCACGCGACTGTTCTTCATAGAACAGCTGCGTGACGCAACTGTTCTAGTCTACAGGACCATAACCAGAGTTCCGTCACGCGACTGTTCTTCATAGAACAGCTGCGTGACGCAACTATTGCAAATCCCAGAATAAAAGATAAGAGTTGCGCCACGCGACTGTTCTTCCATAGAACACCCGCATGACGCAACTGTCTTCCAGCTTCAGGCTTTTCTTTTTATTTGTTTTGCTTTAATCTCACTTTATTAAATAAATTTCTAAGCTTAATTCAGGAAATAATCAACAATGGGTAAATCGAATTTTAATCAAATTAAGTCAATTAATCTATTGTGATAATGGTATTTTGAGATTTAATATTTGTTATTTCCCTTTAATTATATTACTAAACTCGGTTTGTAGCCCGCCTTTAACCATAAGGCAAGAGCGGGTCTTTTAATTTTATTTGATATGTATGGTGGGTGAATGATGGATATGATGTTTGGTTTATGGATGAATGCAATGAGTGTATTTACTTGGGATGGTTAATTAATTTTCCACATAGGAACTCGGTTCGATTTGTTCGGGTTGGGTTTAAATAATTGGCTTTTCTAAAATAAAATCAATTAGAAATCATAGGTTAGAAGAGGCCAGTTTTCCGGGCGTCAGCTTCCAACGGGCCGATGTACCTAATTCCCTTACCTAGAATCGAACTCGGTACGCCTGACCAGTTTTCTTTCAAATAATTTGGCCTTAAATAAAATTGGGTTTAAAATGGAGTCATTTAATAAAATTAAAATAGAAACGGTCCCATTGCCGAAAAAATGGGTGGCGACTAAAATGATTTATAAGACCGATTTATCGGCATCGCATATCCAAAAGGTTTTATCATCTCTTTTTCAAAACAAAATAATAACAATCAAAATGCCGATTTCGAGATTGTTTCGGGGGAAAACAGTTTGGCGACTCTGCTGGGGATTTTGCACCCACTAATCCCCGGTTGTTTTTAATAATTTAGTGGTTGCAATTAGGAGTTGACTCTAAAAAGCCTACCTTTTTAAATAAAATTGGTTAGAAAAGCCGATGGAAAATTATTAATCGTCCGTATGTGTTTAACTGCTTTCCTTTTTCCTTCTAGGATTTTTGCATTCATTCGCATTTCTCTCTTCTCACCTCATTCTACCCATACTATCCTTCGGTACTGGTGTTAAGTTTGACGGTGGATTTAGCCTAAACCTCGCGTTTTAGGTGCATCCATCCGAGAATTAACATTACTACCAACCGCAAGCCTAGTACCTCAAAGGTACGTCAAAAGGAGTAGGCCCAACAAAGCCCGAATCCTGTTTGCGGAACCCAGACTTTGTTGAGCCCAATAAGACTAAAGCCAATGCATATAGTTAAAAGCCTTAGTTACTTCCTCTAAGGTGCACCCGATTCTGTTTGCTGTTGATATGCCGCATTCATTTCCGAGAGTTAATAGCGTCAATCTCAAAACCCCCTGTTGGTTGTCGAGATTAGACCAATTCCTAGGAAACAGATGTCGGAATTTTATACCAACGGAATTCGTGTGTGGGAGAAATAAGGTTGGAAGGCATGCATTTCCCAACTCCCGTTCCCCTGTTTGATATAAACTGTACATATGTTGTGACATTCATGCACCATGTAACGTTTTTCTTTTTCAGCCATGCATTAATAAGAGCTAATGCCCGGCATGGATGTTTGACCTTGGTTTTGAGACTGGATTTCAAATTCGTTTTGAACAATACTGTGCAATCACTTATTGCGAATTAATACCCGAAAGAAAAGGGAGATATAAGGGGGTTGCGATTCCTTTGTATTTTTACATTTCTCGCATTATCTGAAAATAAGTGAGAGATTAGAAAATTTGTAACAGAATAAAATGAAAATCCTGCTTGGGACCATATGTTCCAAGGCAAAAAGTAAGGATGCAAAAATAAAATACGCAATAACAAAATAATAAAATCCCGCTAGGAAATTCTTTCATTCCGAGGCAAGAACTAGGGATTTGAGAGAAAATAGTCGATCGAAAATCCAAAAGGAGCAGTCGACGACAGATAATGCCCGAAATATTTAAACACAAGATAAGTTATTGTCATATTATTCACACCGAATTTTTGGTCCAGTCATTAAAATCGAGATCTTATTTCCATGCTGGCGTTAGCACATTAGAAATGCATTTCTCATCCTATGTGCTTTCATTTTTGCATGCATACATGCAGGACCCTCTTTAACTCAGAAATTTTTTGCCAGAATTGATCCTTCCCGGGAAACTACTTCGAGAGCTTGGCACCGACATCCTGGTCAGTGTCTACTCAGAATATCCCCAATCCCCGAATTTGTCCCAGTCAGTTCAGTAAACTATTCAAGTTCATCAGATTCAGAGCCCGACTCAGATTCAGTAGAAATGGCAGACGATATAGGGGGTGAATCAGGGTTTTCACAAGCTCAGATAAGGACCATAGCTCAGATTGTGGCTGCAGCTCTCGCCCAAGACAGGGCTCAAAACCAAAATACTCCCCCTTCTAGCAGCCAGCCTGTGGTTGAAGAGAGGCAAATGCCAGACCCCGTGTCAGATAATCAGACTTCTGTGGGAAACGTCACCCCTGTTGAGAATGATGTGCTCAAGCAACTAGCTGAGCTGAAGGAAAGATTTGATAAAATGGCTGCAATGAAGGAAAAAGACCCAGCCACCAACTTTCACATAACTGAATATGTTTTACACCCAAGCAGTTCTGCCTCATTCAAGACTTTCAAGCATACCATATTTGAAGGAGATAATGATCCCCGTTCTCACCTGTCTGAATTTCTCCGAGTGTCACAGATGAACTGGTACAACGAGGAAGATGTTCTGCGAGCATTTCCGGAAACATTGCACAAAGACTACCGGAGATGGTATGATGGTCTAGACGAAGAGGTGCAGAAGAATTGGATCAAGTTGCAGACCGCCTTCCTTAAACACTTCAAGACTGACGAGAGTGACGAGTTTGGCTTGCGCGACTTGGAAAGTTTAAGACAGGGAAAAGATGAAAGCTTTTCTGACTACTATAGGAGGTGGAGAACTAAGTTGTATAGAGTGCAGACAAGGCCAAAAGACAAAGAATTGATCCGTATCTTCAGTAGGAGCCTGTTGCCCTTCTTCAAGGAAAGGATGTTGACCCAACCTCTCACCGATTTTGCTCTAGTTCAAAGTGCTGGCCTGAACATCGACGAGCTGTATAAGGAAGAAAAGAAAAAGAACAGAGGGTTTGGCAACTACCGGGCTTCTTATGGTGACAGAGGTGCCGGGGGCAGTAATCAGAACCAATCGGGGAACAGTAATGCCATAGTGGGGGCAGTTAATGAGAGAGCCAGAAGAGAATTCACAGATTTAGGTAGACCCTTGAGCACAGTGCTAAGGTCGTGCATCAAGAACGGAGTGTTGTCAAAGCTGCCAGTCGATCCGACTAAGCCCATGCGAGGGAGGTACATGGACAGAAATTGTGATTATCACCAGTGCAAAGGGCATTCAACTGATGAGTGTTTCAAATTGAGGCACGATATTAAAGATTTGATCGACAGTGGGAAGATTACGAAGCCTTCAGACAAGAGCAAGCCAAGCACTAAGAACAACCCGCTTCCCCAATATCAGTACAATTATCCATCCCGTAAGTCTCAGTCGGGCGGATCGATCAATGCGATCGGGAGTGGATTACCAGAAGAAGTGGTATTGGCTGAAGCAGAATGGGAAGAGCGGATGTGTGCCATGTTGAACATATGGGATGACTGTAGTAGTGATGAGGAAGAAAAGATGCCTGTGAAGATCGAGATCGAGAAAAGCATCACGGTGAAAGTGGGTGAAGTACCTAAGGATGAGGACGAGCAACTACAGCTTGCCATTCAAAAGAGCTTAGCTGATCAAGAAGAATAGTGGTACTATAGCAGTGAGGAGGAAGTGAACGAGGTAGGTGTTCAGAGTTTGACCCAGAGTGGGCGAGTATACAATCCCGAGAGCAGCATGCAGGCCAAGGGGAAAGAGGTTGCTGTTGGTGGAATGAAGAAAAGAATGACAGAGAAAGGCGAAGAAGAGCCAAAAGAAAAGAAAAAAGAGGAAGAGATAGTAAAAGGACAGAAGAAGGCTGTTGAGGTGGGAGAAAGCAGTCAGAGTAAGGCGCCTAGTGGGGTGACCGCCAGCTCAGTGCTGAGTCAGTTGCAAAGAACAAGAGCTGATATCTCTATATGGGATTTGTTGATCGCATCTAAGGAGCATAGAGAAGCTTTACTTGAAGCCATGACTTTTGTCAGAGTGCCAGGTCGAATTCAAAGTGTTGATATGATCAATGTGCTACAACGAAGAATAGGCGAAGTCACTTTCTTTGACTCAGACCTTCCACCAAAAGGAAGAAACCACTGTAAGCAGTTGTACATTCAGATCACCGTCAATGGACGAGATACCCGAAATGTGATGGTGGATAATGGCTCAGCATTGTGTGTATGTCCACTAAAGATGCTGTCTAAGTTTAAAATTGAGGAATCAGAGCTTGAGCCATCAAACATGGTGGTCAAAGCTTATGATAACACTATGCGGAATGCAAAAGGGACCTTCAAAGCGAAAATATCCACAGGGGCAGTGGAAAGCTGGGTAGACGTGGTTGTGCTTGACATTTTAGCCAACTATGCTCTTTTGTTGGGAAGACCCTGGCTTCATCCTTTGGGTGCAGTTCCATCCACCTTGCACAGAAAAGTAAAAATTCCATGGGGTACAGATGTGGCGACAGTCAACGCGCAAGAGGATTTGAGTGTGGCAACAGTGGAAGGTTTAGAGCTGGCAGTACCGTTATCGGGTTTTCAGGTGGCAGTAATTGATGCGTCCCCCACCAAGAGCAAAAGTGCAGTGAATAGAATGAGTCCTTTCTCTAGGAAGATGATGAAGAAGATGAATTGGTAATACGGCAAGGGTTTAGGCCGGGAGCTACAAGGAAGGTTTGAGCCTCTCTCATCGGCATTGGGGCAACAAGACAAGCGCGGATTGGGCTACTCTGAGAATAGAAAGAAAGAAAAATATGAGGTTCGGTCTCCAATCAGATCGTCGAATGTGAATCAGATCTTCTTTGTTCCACAAGCAGAAGGGGAATTTCAGAGTAGGGGAAAGACCTATCCCGGCTTGGAGATGTTCATGACCGATTATGAGGAGAAGCTGGTTAAGTCGCCCGAGCCTTCCTGGGAACAGTTGGTGGATGGGACTGAATTCATGGTGTGCATGATAGAAGCGAGCACTGAATCTGAGCGGTTGAAGAAGATATCCAAGTTTGAAGACTTTCTGGGGATTGGGGATGAAGCTTTGAAGCTGATGCAAGAGCAAAAGGCCAAGGCGCGCATTCTCCAGTCGGTTCTAGCTGCCGAAGACGCCAAAGAAGCGGAGAGGAAGGCATTGAAGGCGAAGCTGTGAATACTCAAATTTTGAGGCTCAAAGAGCCACTTTTTCCGGACTGCAAACAGTCCGGTCAGACCGAAGGTCATTCAAAAAGTGCGCCAGAAGTGTGCCAATATGGTACTTGAAATGTCCGAAAAATTACGAGGATCACGGAACTGGTCTCGGAATATTTTTTGGAGGTCCGGAACTCCCGGAAAAGCCTCTGGAACGAAAAAGAAAAAGCGAAAAAGGCACACGTGCCCGCCCGTGGGGGTGGGCATGCCCGCCCAGGCCAGGCGGGCATGCCCGCCCAGCATGGGCGGGCATACCCGCCCAAGCTAGGCGGGCGCGCCCGCCCAGCATGGGCGGGCATACCCGCTCAAGCCAGGCGGGCATGCCCGCCCAGCTTGGGCGGACACGCCCGCCCAGCTAGGGCGGGCACGCCTGCCCAGCCCAGGCGGGCATGCCCGCCCTTGAAGGAAGGCAGGGGCGCCCGGGGTCACTTTTTTTCCTATAAAAGACGGCTCTGGGGCTCCGTTTTGAGACACTCAGTCTGTGTTGACGGACGCTCCTTCTCCCTACGCTCTTTGCGATTCTTTACTGCTTTCTTGCATTTTTTTAATTTTAGTTTTACTTTATTTTTGTGATACTTGGTCACTTAAAATTAAACTAAAATTAATTCCCTTAACGAGGAGCTTAACCTGGAGTTAAGAAGCGGTCGACGATTAAATCAGGTACGTAAGTTAAACTTTACCTATTTAATTTTAGCACTTCATGCATGCTTCTTTTCTACTCCTAATAATTCTACAACTGCATAAAGGCATTTATACCATCATATAGGCATGTAAATTGCCTCAATTAAAATATGATTAAACTAAATGCCCGGTTAATTAATAATCGTGACATTAAAGTTTAAATCCGACAATATTGGCTTGAAATATCTAGTCTCTCAATGGCTATGGTATGACTGCCTTTATTTCGAACAATTTTCGGCTTAAGTCCAATTAATCAATAATTGTGATCAAAAGGCCTTAATTAATCACGTTCTTCTGGCAACAATTTGCCTAAATCAACACTTTTAACCAAAGGTTTTCAAATCAACACATTTTGGCTAAAGGCCTTTTAAATAACCAAACTTTTGGCAACAATTGCTTAAAATCAAAGTTTTGGCAAAATGCCTTAAAACTCAATCAATCTTTTGGTTTTAAAACCGAAAAATCAATCATTTTGGCGACAATCGCCCAATCAACTTCATTTTGGCAATCAATTGCCTAAATCACTCTTTTTGGCTAAAAGCCTTAAAATCAATCATTTTTGCGATAATCGCCTAAAAATTAATCATTTTTGGCAACAATTGCCTAAATCAATCTGTTTGACTTAAAGTCATTAAAATCAACACTTTTTGGCATCAAATGCCTAAAAATCAAACTCTTTGGCAAAATGCCTAAACAAAAAGTGCACAAAGCATACACACACATCATGCATAAAGCATCCCCTTCAAAGCCCTCTAAAAGAGGCCTATCGAACTACGTTGACTTTGATCTTCCATTCAAACGGAAGTACGTAGGCACGTTTGGGATTTAACCCCGGGCGGCAAGTCAAAATCACATAAACATTTTCCATTGGTTCAAATCACATCATCATTTACCCTGCAAAGCATTCATTATTTTGGTTAGTTCATCAGCATGACATAGTCTCGGGATCCATCTCGGGTTTGCACACCATGCCTTAATCATTGGGTTAATTAATCTAGTAACTAGGTTAATTAAAAATTGGAGTCACTTAAGGTTTTTTCCTAGTTTGCCCTAAAATAATTAAACAAGGTGGCGACTCACACATCACGTGCATTTCTTCCTTAGTCACATGCATTCATGCATTTGATATTTGGGGAGGGGTTCACAGTTTGGCGACTCTGCTGGGGAATAAATGTAATCTTTTTGCATAAGAAGACTACGATTGCTGCATAGACTAACCTGCCCTTCGTTAGGGCATTATTTTAATATATGCTTTGTTTTGTAGGGTACCCTAACACGAATCAAGTGTTCTTTCTTTAAGAATACTTGATCAGGAGATTTGAACCAAATTGACAAACTTGATTAAGATATTTAAACTTGTTGATTTATTTGCACGATCGAGAATCTTTTTCTCCATTGCATAAAAAATGAATTTCAAATGAATTTCTTCTCTTTCTGTTCAAACTTCTGAGTCTGGATTGCAAGTAGCGCTGATCGGCAGGTCTCTTTGATTATGTCGACGGACAGCCAAAGCGTCCTCCCTGTTACCGCAAACCGCCCCTAATCCTTTTGGGGGTGGCCCATGGGTGTGCGTACCGTTGGACCCACGCAAAACTCTTTGTTTCACATGTGGTTAGGTATATCCATACTCAAGGTTCAAGGGTCCCTTATAAGCCGATTCTCTATTTGAGTCATAGCCTATAGAACCTATCCTTTAGGACTGTATGCACCCAATGATATGAATCATATCATTAAATAGATTATGACGTGTTGTTATGCGCATTCACGACATATCATAAACATGGGGTAAACACAAAGAGGGTGTGAAATACCCTTTTACTTTCAGTCATGCACAGTTGGACAAGAGAGTCAATTCACCTCACATCAGCTACCTGATACACCGACTACTGTACCTAATCCAGCTACCCTTATCCTTATAGGTGCCCACAATCCGAGTGCCTACCCAAGTGCCAGACACACCTACAGTGCTATCACCAGCTTCACCAGCTTCACCAGCTACACCAGCTTCGCCTACAACTCCAACAACCTTATCTGCACCAATGGCATCACTTGCTGATATCCAAACCCTCATTGAACAACTAGAGGCTAGAATGGAGGCCAGAATGGAGGCCAGAATGAATGAAGCACTAGCTGCCCAAAGGACCGCCCTGATAGCTGAACTGGGTAATGGGAATGGTAATGGAAACGGGGCCTCCGCTGGGGGAAGTGGACCTGCTGCCTCCAACCAGGGTCCTGCTGCTGAACCTACAAACCCTGCCCTAAACCTGGATGATATGCCTTCTAAAACTGCCTCTGAGCTGGAAGCTCAGAGAATGAGAGAGAAACTAGAGCTCCTAGAGAGGTCCATCACTGCTCTCAAAACCCACAAGGAAGTGGTGGACATGGACTCCTTGTCCTTGTTCCCTGAAGCCAGGTTGCCAACTAAGTTCAAGATGCCCAACATGGACAAATTTGATGGAACCACTTGTCCTAAGACTCATCTGAAAATGTATGTAGGTGCTCTTAACCCGTTTGGATTGAGCAGCGAGCTCCTTGCTCAGTTGTTCCAACAATCTCTTACCGGTGCTGCATTGAGGTGGTTTGTCAGCTTAGACCGATCCAAAATGAAAACATGGGAAGACATCTGCAATGCATTCAATTCCTAATACCGCTATAACATGGAGGTGGATGTCACTCGAAGAGAACTAGAAACCACCAAGCAGAAAAACAATGAACCCTTTTCCTCGTTCCTTACGAGGTGGAGGGCCAAAGCCGCCCAAATGATTAACCGGCCTTCTGAACAAGAGCAGGTAGACATAATAATAAAAAACCTGCAGCCTGTCTACCAACACCAACTACAGACTCAGTACCTACCAACATTCCAGTCACTCATTGCCACTGCTACGAAGGTAGAAGATCTGATTCAAATGGGGCAACTGAAAGAAGACTCATGAACCTCAAAGTATAAGAAACCTAGCCAAGCTGGCAAGGTCCACGAAGTGGCTAGCATCACCCCCACGAATCCTTTACGTGTGGGGAACATGAGAAATAATAATCAATCATCCAGAAGAACCTATACTGATCTCGGGATGCCGATCCTCGTGGTATTCTGAGAGGCTGTCAAGGCCAACTACATCAAGCCTTTGGAAGCAAGGCCACCACCAAATCCATTACCAAGGAATTACAGGGATGATGAATACTGTGAGTATCATCAGGGGCATGGGCACAAGACTGAAGCATGTTGGACGCTCAAGAACCGCATCCAGGATCTGGTGGACAATGGTTCAATTATTCCCAGAAGTAAGCCAAACATTAGTACTAACCCCTTACCAAATCACGGGGTAAATGCTATTATGGCTGATCAGGAACTGATCGATTCTTTCGAACTGTTCCTAGAAATGAATAACATCTGTGTTTTGGATTTGAATGACCTAGCCGGAGAACTTGATGCTATAACCAGGAGCGGGAGACAATATGAACCTTTAGTTTTGGACAAAATTAAAAATAAACCCTACCAGAGGGCAGAGGAGCCAAAGGAGGACCCGGTGCTGTCACAATTAAAAAAGACACAAGTTAGGGTGTCAATCTTCGAACTTTTGGCATCATCCTTTCCTCATCGCCAAGCTCTTTGCAAGGCTTTGAGTCAACTTCAGACACCTGTGGAAGTTAGCCCAGAAGTGCTAGTATCCACCCTCACCCAATCATCTAAAACACGAAGCATCGGTTTCTCTGATGACGATTTGCCCAAGGAGGGAGGCAGTCATAACAATGCTCTTTATGTCACTGTTCAGACTCGAGACAAAACCGTGCCCATGGTTCTCATTGATAATGGGTCGGCGCTGAACGTCTGCCCACTGAGAGTAGCCAGCTGTCTAGGGTTGGAAGAAACTGACTTCACTCCCTCGGACCAGATAGTGAAGGCCTATGACAGCACCCGGAGGGAAGTGTTGGGGGTTGCTACGCTAAAGTTAACGGTTGGGCCAGCTGTGATGGAAGTCCCCTTCCAGGAAATTGATGTACCGACTAGCTTCAACCTGCTTCTGGGCCGACCATGGATACACCACACTAAGGCAGTACCCTCGTCCTTGCACCAAAAGGTCAAGTTTCCTTACGAGGACAAAGTCATCACCATTCAGGGGGATGACTATAGCCAACTCAAAAAGCCAAAGGGCCAGCCTCTCTTTGAGGTCAACCCTGAAACTGCCAACCTACCCCTCTCGGGATTTCAGTATGACACTGTGCAGTTCATAGAAGGAAAGACCGCAAACTCTCGAATTCTCTTTGATTTCGGGACAGTGCAAATAAACTGCATAGTGCCCTTGATGCTTAAGATGTCCTATCTGCCAAGAATGGCTATGGCCAGATCCGGGAAAACATACCCCAAACTGCAAGCCTGGGAATGTCCAGTGAATGAGGGAACCTTCGGACTGGGCTATGAACCCACTAATGAAGACCGTGCCAAGAGAACCAGAGGGGGAAGGAAAGAGAGTGTACAAATACGGCCTTACTTTCCGACTTTGAACAGTTATTTCCATAAATTGGGAGAAGCAGTTCCTTACTGTGGCTTCCGAGAACCCTTTTGCTGCCCAACCGCTAAGAAGATGCTGCCTGGGTTGGAGATATTCTCAAATGTCTGGGGCAACAAGCCCGAAACAGTAACTGAACTGGAAGCAGAAGACTTCATGCAACCTAGTCTCTTTGACGAAGTTGCGGTTATCACAGGAAATGATGGGGACCGAGACCTGCTAGATCTGATCAAGCCGAAGGAAGGACCTCTCACCAACTGGTACACCGAGAAGGAGCGCACTGCTAATAAACCCCCTCCCGAGTCAAACCTAGTACCGGAGTCTGTAATAAAGTCTTGTACTGAGTCCGAGTCTAACCCCGAGTCTGAAACCGAGTCAGAGTCTAGTTCCAGTTCCGAGTCATTTGTGTCGGATCTAGAAGATCCAGATTTCAAATTTGATGTATTCTTTGAAGACGATTCTGTCATAATTAATAAAGGCTTGCAAATTCTTGATTACCCTGCATGTCTATCTTTCCAAGCGTTTCCAAGCAAAAACAATCAAATAAATGAAATAAAAAATGAAAAGGAAAAAATAATAATTGGCAAAGAAGAAAATGAACATACATACATCGCATCTGATTGCATGAACAGGGAACAGGTCAGTGAATGTTTGAAGAAATTTGCTGATTGCTTCATGTGGAAAGCAAGTGACATCACCGGAATTGACCCAGCAATAGTGGTGCACAAGATTCCAGTATATCCAGAGGCTAAGCCAGTGAAACAGAAGCTAAGAAGGCTAAAAACAGAATGGTCCTTGAAAATCAAGGAGGAAGTTGCCAAGCAGCTGGAGAACAAGTTCATAGAACCTATCGCCTACCCGACATGGTTAGCAAACATTGTGCCAGTACCAAAGAAGGATGGAAAAGTGCGAATGTGTGTGGACTACCGGGATTTGAATAAAGCATGTCCGAAGGACGATTTCCCTCTGCCGCACATCGATTTGTTAGTGGACCGAATGGCTGGACACGAGATGGTCTCTTTGACTGATCTTGCTGTCGGTTATAATCAAATAATGATGCATGAGCCAGATAAAGAGAAAACGGCGTTCACCACGGAGTGGGGAACTTACTGCTACAGGGTCATGCCTTTTGGGCTCAAAAATGCCGGGGCAACCTATCAACGAATGGCGACAACCATCTTCCATGACATGATTCATAAAGAAGTAGAAGTATATGTGGACGATATGGTTGTCAAATCAAAAACAGCTGAAGAACATACGACGGCGCTTGAGAAGTTCTTCCTTAGACTTCGAAAGTACAATTTAAAGCTCAATCCGGCAAAATGTCTGTTTGGAGCTACATCCGGAGTATTTCTGGGGCATATGGTCAGTCGTAAGGGCATAGAGATCGACCCTTCGAAAGCCAAGGCCATTCTGGAAATGCCAGCACCCAGGACGGAAAAAGAAGTTCGGGGTTTTCTGGGAAGGCTACAGTACATCAGCCGGTTTATCAATCAATTGGCCGATACTTGTGGTCCGATTTTCAAACTACTCAGGAAAGGAGTAGCAGTCAAATGGAACGAGAATTGTCAGGAAGCTTTCGACCAAGTCAAGCAATATCTGCTATCCCCGCCAGTGTTACAGCCACCAAGGCTAGGAAAGCCTTTGTTATTATACCTATCAGTGACGGAAGAAGTGATGGGTGCGATGCTAGCTCAACAAGCTGAAGATACGAGGGTAGAAAACGCCGTGTATTACCTTAGCAAGAGGATGCTGGAATATGAGCTAAAATACAATAAGATAGAGAAGCTGTGCCTGGCTTTAGTTTGGGCCTGTACAAAGCTGCAGCACTACCTCTCGTCTTACACTACATATGTGATTTCTGAATCGAACCCCTTGAAATTCCTTATGGAGAGGTCGGTTCTTGACTGTAAAATGGCTAAGTGGGTGTCGGTGCTCGCAGCCTACGATTTAAAATTTGTACAACGGAAGGCAGTGAAAGGCGGAGCCTTGGCTGATCAATTAGCAGAATTGCCGGTCGAAGACCAAATGCCGAAAGTAGAATTTCCTGATGAAGACTTGTTGAGCTTGGAAAGTGAGGTCTGGGAGATGTACTTCGATGGAGCTTCAAACTACCATGGAAACGGGATTGGAGTCGTATTCAAAACTCCTTGTGGAGAATACGTCCCAATCGCAGTCAAACTAGATTTCGACTGTACCAACAACGAAGCCGAGTATGAAGCTTGCATCAAGGGGTTAGAAGCGGCCCTGGAAAAAGAAATAAAAATCCTTAGGGTTTTCGGAGATTCCAACCTGATAGTCTGTCAAGCTCTAAGGAAATGGAAAATTAAGGAAGAGCGGTTGGTTCCTTACCTACGACGCTTGGACGAGTTAGCTCAACAGTTTGAGGAACTATCTTTCCACTACCTGCCACGCGCCAAAAATCAGTTTGCAGATGCTTTGGCTACTTTGGCCTCCATGGTTAATGCAGGGGAAGACCAAATCATTCGACCTCTGACGGTTCGGCTACAGAAACAGCCAGCACATGTCATGAATCTAGTCGATGACAAGCCGTGGTTTTGGGACATACAAAATTATCTCCAGAATGAAGCCTACCCGGAGAGGTCCAACAAGACTGATCAACGGACATTGAGACAGTTAGCATCTGGATATTTCCTTACTGGGGGAATTCTGTATAAAAGGAGTTGGAATGGCCTACACCTAAGGTGTGTTGATGAAGGAGAAGCTCAAAGCATCATGAATTCCTTACACAATGGGGAGTCTGGTCCGCACATGCACGGGATAGCTTTGGCTCTGAAAATTATGAACCTGGGTTATTACTGGTCGACCATAAATGCAGATTGCGTGAGGCACGCGCGGAAGTGCCACGAGTGTCAGGTTTTTGCTAAGTTACAAAGACAGCCTCCGGTCAGTCTAAATTCCATTACTTCACCATGGCCTTTCGCAACTTGGGGCATAGACGTGATCGGAAAGATCCATCCAAAGGCTTCCAATGGCCATCAATTCATTCTGGTTGCTGTTGATTATTTTACTAAGTGGATTGAGGCAGCTTCTTATTCCGTTTTGAATGCCAAGAAGGCGGCACAGTTCGTTCGTACCAACATCCTTTGTCGGTATGGAACACCATTTGAAATTATCACGGATAACGGATCTCACTTTCAAAGTGAATTTTCGGACCTGCTGAAACAAAAGAAGATTCAGCATCACAAGTCTTCACCCTATCGCCCACAGACGAATGGGGCCGTAGAAGCTGCAAACAAGGCTATAAAGGTCATTTTGCAGAAGACAGTTCAAAAGCATAGAGCTTGGCACGAACAATTGCCAAATGCCTTGTGGGGATACAGGACTTCAATCAGGACACCTACTGGGGCAACCCCGTATTCTTTAGTATATGGCATGGAAGCAGTGTTGCCTATTGAGCTGGAAGTTCGGTCGGCAAGAATTATCTGGGAAAGCCAGATCAGCGAAGCAGATTGGGCCGAGAATTATCATTCGCAACTCTTGGGCATGGATGAGAAGCGATTGCGAGCAATCCACCAAACTCAAGTGTATCAAAGAAGAATGTCGCGGCATTTCAATAAGAAGGTCAAAGACCGGAAGTTGGAAGAGGGTTGTTTGGTTTTGAAGGAAATTAGACAGCTAATCGTAGACCCACGTGGGAAGTTTCGTCCTCATTGGGCTGGACCCTATGTGTTAAAGAAGATTTTGTCAGGCGGAGCCGTCATTTTGACTGATTTGGATGGCTTGGAATTTGCTAATCCATGTAATTTAGATCAGTTAAAAAAATATTTTGTGTGATTCTAATTATTGCATAATGTAAGATGAACTACATTAGACCTGATTCTCTTTGGAAAAAAGAAATTATATATCAGAGATATGTAGGCAGCCCTCTTTGGGCGCGGTCTAAACATTTCATAATTTCATTCTTCTTTGCCAAATAAAAAAAAAAAAAAAAAAAAAAAAACCCGCTAAGTCGAAAACCCAAAAAGGGCGACTTAGGCAAAAGTCGGGGCCCGCTAAGCTGAAAACCCAAAAAGGGCGGCTTAGACAAAAAGGGGGTAGCTCGCTAAGCTGAAAACCCGAAAGGGCGGCTTAGGCAAAAATTAGAGCCTGAATAAATAAAAATTGGTAAATGCTTGGAAAGTTCAAACGCCTAATGACAAAGTCAAATAATCCAGAATCAAGCAAGAGAGTCCAAAATAACTAAAGAAAGTGTAAAGCATACATCCAAAGATATATCCAAAGTCCCAAACGAAATGCAAAACAAGAAAAAGATCACAAAAGTTCATAAGAGTCTAGGTATCCCGTCGCCTCCGCGGAGCGGCATCCTCTGAGTCTTCTACTGAACTCTGCCCAGCCTTGCCTGTCTGAGGGGCCAGCACAATCTCCTCACCTGTCCCAAACTCCTCTTCAACATCAGCCTGAACCCAACCTTCAAGAACACTCAGCAGTGCAGTCCTCCTTGGTCTTTCAATCGGCCAGACAGCGGCAATGAACCAGGCCCGGTACTCGGGAGAAGTCTGAACACTAGTGGGATCGGGTAAAGGTCTCACCATGCGGTGATCTCTAACCCAAGCTTTAAGGACAGCTCGGGTAACACCAGCAGTAATGGCAGCATCAGTCAAAATATCATCCATAATGGGGACAGTCTGATCTATCCCCATCTGCCTCAAAACGCGCGAAGCGCAGTACCAAGTGCAGTGGGTAAGGCCTAGGAGGTAAACCCGAGAATGGCGGAAGCTGACCTGAATAAAGCGGCTGATATTATACCAAGGGATGAACCACAGTATCTCATTTGGACCTAATTCAACCAGCCACGAAGTCCATGTTTCAATAGAAGGGTGCGAGATCAAGATTTTTCGCATGCGATACTGGGAAGGATTGTAAGGAAGGGAAGTAGGAGCAGCCACCACTTGAAGATGATCCCTCAACCAAACCTGAGTAATAGATCTTTTCTATTACGAAGAAACAAATTAAAAAAGAAGAAGAAGAATGAGGTAGGATAATAGAAAAAAATACTTGGAGAATGACGGGGGAAACAGTCCAATCATCGAACCCTAAAGCGGCTCTGTCAAGGCTTCTAATGGTCTCTGCCAGCACGACACCGCCAATACAACCCATATCCTCCATTTGCCAAACCATGGGACAAAGCCGCAAGTCTCCAAAACCTGGGTCCCGGTTGAATAAGAAACCAGCCAATAAGCAGAAAACCAGGGCCCGCATCCTCAGCCTCATCCGGTCAGGGTCGTCCAAGCAAGTCTCTGAAAATTCATCAATCAGGGGCAGCAGAATCGCCTTCTGATCATCCACAATCATAGCCTTAGCCTGTGGCTGGCTAAACCGAAACAGGTTCTCAAATGACTTAACATACCCAACTTTCAATTCGTGCCTAACCAAGGGAGCATTGGGATCACACCCTATAATCGCACAAAATTCCTCAAAAAGAGGGCACATTTCCTCCATCATAGCCCCAAACCGAAAAACGTGAGCCTCAGGATCCCAAAATCTAATACAGGCTCGCAAAAGGTCCCAGTCAACTACTACGCCCCTAAGAGTGATAACAGGAGAAATTCTGTACCTCCCCAAATTGATCTTTTCAATTTTGGAGAGACTCCTGGTCCAGCTATGCATGCTATGATTGTAAAAGGGATTCATGTTTCTTATTTATTTATCTATCCTGCTTTTATTAATTAAAAAAAAATAATAATAATAATAAATATAATAATAAATAAAATAAATAATAATAAGTAAAAAACAAAAAAAAAATCTTTCTTGTTCTTTTTTTTTTTACAAAAGGATATGTTCTTTAAAAAAAAAAAAAAATCTTTCTTGTTCTTTTTTACAAAAGGATATGTTCTTTAAAAAAAAAAAAAAAAAAAAAAAAAAGGGGAGGTAAAGTTGTTTTTTATTTTTAAATTGGATTTCTCTTCTGTTCAAATCTAATAAATGTGCATACTTTCAGTATTAATCAAATGCAGGTACAAATAAGTTAAGTACAGAAACACAGGCCAAGATTCGGTACAGGAAAATAAAGAGGAAAGAAAATAAAGGAAAGCAAGGAAGTCCAGCAGCTATCAGCGGCGAGACCTCCTCCTCCTCCGGTCGTCAAAAGCCTGCAGTGTCCAAGCTGAAGTTAGTTCCTCCTGCATCCCAAGGATTAGCTCCATCATCTGACCAATCAAGCCGTCAGGCACCTGGAAGTCACACAAAAAAAAATATATATATATATATATAAGTCAATATACATACGAATCTCTTATAAATCCTTTTTATGAGAGATTTATCAGTCATTACCTCATTAATGTCATCAGGAGGAAGAGCCAGGCGATTCACGCGCTCCAGGGACACCTCTCGAAGAGATGAAGTACCCTCAGGAGTGTAATAGGAAATGCTGTATGGAAGGTGCAAATTGGCCAAACCTGGATGGACTGGCCTGGTAGCCTCTGAAATAGCCTAGGGAATCCTGAAGGCACCAGCCGCATGGCTGGGGCCAGCTCGAGACGGACCCTCCACCGGAGTAGAAGAAGAAGGATGGGACGTAGGCCTCCTCCTTGGAGTCCTGGCCGAGGAGCCTGAAGCCCGAGAGGAACGGGTGCCGAGCGGCTGGAAAGGGGTCGACCTCGGGAGATTGTCAAGCCTAGAGCCGATGGGCCGCATCAGAAACACCTGGCAGAATTCGTCATAATCTCCACCCCGGATCAATTCCATATGTGGGATACCTTCAGTATGGACATCTGTAAGAACCATCTGTTTGCCCGCTCGCATGTCCTCAGGAGGAGGAAGAGGAACGGAGCGGCAGCCCCTAACCTGGAAGTGCACTCGCTCGCCCAGGTAATAACGTCTCAGAACGGGATGTGATAAGACAAACCGCCGTCGAGACAGAGCCTTTGATCGCCTGAAATGGGGATCAGCCTCAGTCCAACGTTGGAGTCAGGTATTCATCGCCCCTACCTCAGCCTGTGTAAGGGAAGCAAATGTGTCAATAAATCTTTTATTTTTCGCACGACCAAGGGAAATTAAGAGGGCACTCGCCTGCTCTATGGTACAAGTATCGAAGAAGCTCCGCAAATCCCCTAAAGACTTCTGGCGTAGAACAGACTGGTGATTAGCTCGGTACCATCTCCAAGCCAAAGGTACCAACCCTAGCCCAAGATCAGTATGAGTCAGCTCTGGGCGGAGGTAGGGAAAATACTCAAAAGCCCAAGTCTGCAAAAACGAAGGAATGGATCAATAATAAAAAGGGGGAAAAGAAAAGGAAAAGACAGCACAGAATGAGGATATGCTCTTTACATTACCTCCCAGAAATAGTAGGTCCCGCTGAGCTTACAGTGGCCTCGACTCAGATCGCACATATCATCATACATGCGGCTCAGAATAGCACCGGCCCAGTCGTACTCAGTAAGATGGGCCAAGTCCTCCAAACTCTTCAGAATAGAGGGATTAAACTTCTCTTTTCTGTTAGACCAGAAAGACGACGCAAACAACAGCAACAGAGTGAATCTAGCTACCTGAGTAGCCGTTAGCTCTCCCTGTCTATGTCTGGCATAAATGTCAGGAGCCTGGAGGGATAACCAGTGCCTCGAAACACTCAGATCAGGAGTAGAATGGCTAGGTCTATCAATCCGGGGAAGGTCAATCCCTATCAGCTCCGTCATTCGGTCGGGGGTGACCGCAGTCCTCCAATCGTCATATAGCTCGATCGGCCGAGTACCAAAAGGAATCCCAAAAATTGATGAAAAGTCGGTCGGAGTCATCGTCATCTCACCCCAAGAGAAGTGGAAAGTGTTGGTGGTGTCCCACCATCTCTCAGCCAACGCACCCAGTAGGCTCTTATAATTCTGCCTACCCAGCTCGAGGTTTCTTAAGAAGTCCAGGTGAGAGGGGCCAATGATGGCTCCGACCGGGTTATTATGATCAAGCATGTCAAACGGGATCTCAGCAATGGAGGACTCGCCTACGTCCAGCCTAATGTATGCACCCTAAAAGGTATAATAGTTTAAGGTTATCCTTCTTAATCCCCTCCTAGTATGCATACTAATAAAAATAGTAAGCACAAATAGAAATCACAATTTGGCCTAAGGCCCAAAAAAAAAATCACAATTTGACCTAAGGCCCAAAAAATCACAATTTGGCCTAAGGCCCAAGAAATCACAATTTGGCCTAAGGCCCAGAAATCACAGTTTGGCCTAAGGCCCAAAAAATCACAATTTTGGCCTAAGGCCCAGAAATCACAGTTTGGCCTAAGGCCCGAAAAAAAAAAATTATTTTTTCGGCCTAAGGCCCAAGATCACAATTTGGCCTAAAATAATATGCCAACAAAGCAAGCGTACCTGGGCAAAGACGCCGGTCATAGAAGCGTGAGTATCAGCATCCGCCATGAGATCGACATCACTGAAAGACATCTCCAGAGACTCCAGCAGATCCTCGTCGCTGCCATAATCGGAGAAAGCCATGATGAGAGATTTGGGAGAATTTGAGAGAGAGCCTTAGAGTAAGAGGATAAAAATGAGTGAAAAATGAAAGTTTAAGCTATTTATAGAAGAAAAAAAAGGAGCCAAAAGGCGGGTCTTCTGGACGCGTCTGTTTTTCGCCTACAAAATTTGTGTTTCAGACAACCACCGACTCCCATAAATCATTTTATGGTCGCCGGTGGGGGGCAGCTGTGAATACTCAAATTTTGAGGCTCAAAGAGCCACTTTTACTGGACTGCAAACAGTCCGGTCAGACCGGAGGTCATTCAAAAAGTTCGCCGGAAGTGTGCCAATATGGTACTTGAAATGTCCGAAAAATTACGAGGATCACGGAACTGGTCTCGGAATATTTTTTGGAGGTCCGGAACTCCCGAAAAAGCCTCCGGAACGAAAAAGAAAAAGGGGAAAAGGCACACGTGCCCGCCCGGGGGGGTGGGCATGCCCGCCTAGGCCAGGCGGGCATGCCCGCCTAGAATGGGAGGGCACGCCCGCCCAGCATGAGCGAGCACACCCGCCCAGGCCAGGCGGGCATGCTCGCCTAGCATGGTCGGGCATACCCGCCCAGGCCAGGCGGGCGCGCCCGCCCAGCATGGGCGGACACGCCCGCCCAGCATGGGCGGGCATACCTGCTCAAGCCAGGCGGGCATGCCCGCCCAGCTAGGGCGGGCACGCCCGCCCAGCCCAGGCGGGCATGCCCGCCCTTGAAGGAAGGCAGGGGCGCCTGGGGTCACTTTTTTTCCTATAAAAGACGGCTCTGGGGCTCCGTTTTGAGACACTCAGTCTGTGTTGACGGACGCTCCTTCTCCCTACGCTCTTTGCGATTCTTTACTGCTTTCTTGCATTTTTTTAATTTTAGTTTTACTTTATTTTTGTGATACTTGGTCACTTAAAATTAAACTAAAATTAATTCCCTTAACGAGGAGCTTAACCTGGAGTTAAGAAGCGGTCGACGATTAAATCAGGTACGTAAGTTAAACTTTACCTATTTAATTTTAGCACTTCATGCATGCTTCTTTTCTACTCCTAATAATTCTACAACTGCATAAAGGCATTTATACCATCATATAGGCATGTAAATTGCCTCAATTAAAATATGATTAAACTAAATGCCCGGTTAATTAATAATCGTGGCATTAAAGTTTAAATCCGACAATATTGGCTTGAAATATCTAGTCTCTCAATGGCTATGGTATGACTGCCTTTATTTCGAACAATTTTCGGCTTAAGTCCAATTAATCAATAATTGTGATCAAAAGGCCTTAATTAATCACGTTCTTCTGGCAACAATTTGCCTAAATCAACACTTTTAACCAAAGGTTTTCAAATCAACACATTTTGGCTAAAGGCCTTTTAAATAACCAAACTTTTGGCAACAATTGCTTAAAATTAAAGTTTTGGCAAAATGCCTTAAAACTCAATCAATCTTTTGGTTTTAAAACCGAAAAATCAATCATTTTGGCAACAATCGCCCAATCAACTTCATTTTGGCAATCAATTGCCTAAATCACTCTTTTTGGCTAAAAGCCTTAAAATCAATCATTTTTGCGATAATCGCCTAAAAATTAATCATTTTTGGCAACAATTGCCTAAATCAATCTGTTTGACTTAAAGTCATTAAAATCAACACTTTTTGGCATCAAATGCCTAAAAATCAAACTCTTTGGCAAAATGCCTAAACAAAAAGTGCACAAAGCATACACACACATCATGCATAAAGCATCCCCTTCAAAGCCCTCTAAAAGAGGCCTATCGAACTATGTTGACTTTGATCTTCCATTCAAACGAAAGTACGTAGGCACGTTTGGGATTTAACCCCGGGCGGCAAGTCAAAATCACATAAACATTTTCCATTGGTTCAAATCACATCATCATTTATCCTGCAAAGCATTCATTATTTTGGTTAGTTCATCAGCATGACATAGTCTCGGGATCCATCTCGGGTTTGAACACCATGCCTTAATCATTGGGTTAATTAATCTAGTAACTAGGTTAATTAAAAATTGGAGTCACTTAGGGTTTTTTCCTAGTTTGCCCTAAAATAATTAAACAAGGTGGCGACTCACACATCACGTGCATTTCTTCCTTAGTCACATGCATTCATGCATTTGATATTTGGGGAGGGGTTCACAGAAGCCGGTAGAAGAGAAGATAGAAGCCACCCCGGCGGAAGAAAAAGGAGTTGCAGATGCCGACGAAGTGACCCAGGCAATAAAAGACACTTGTAATGAATGTATTGAACAGGCAGTTAACCCTGTATTTTGTTTTTCTGATGCTTGTTTTGAGAACACTATGGATGGTTTTCCTCTTTTTTTCAATCAATGGAAGTGAACTTTGACTATTTGTTTTCTTGTTTTCCTAATTGTCACGTTCATGGCATTGATTATACCACATGCATATTTGACATAAATGCATTGCATCATTTTGCATTTAACTTAAGCACCACTGAAGATCCTAAAATAATCGAAATCGGATCAGACTTTAAACCTGAACTCAGACAAGATCTTCAAGAATGTATCAAGAAAAATTCAGAGGTATTTGCCTGGAGTTATGCGGACATGCCAGGGATCGACAGATCAATAGTAGAGCACTTCATTCCTACTGATCCGAGTGTTAAGCCGGTAAAGCAGAAAAGGAGGAGGGTCAGACCAGAATGGCAAGACAAGATCAAATCGGAAGTCCAAAAGCAGTTGGATGCAGGATTCTTAGAAGTAGTTCACTATTCGGAATGGTTGGCGAATATAGTCCCGGTACTGAAAAAAGATGGGAGGATAAGGGTCTGTGTTGATTACAGAGACTTGAATAAAGCCTCACCTAAAGATGACTTTCCACTTCCGCACATAGATGTTTTAATCGACAGTGCTGCCAGAATGGGATGTTATTCTATCATGGATGGATTCTCCGGATACAACCAAATACTGATGGCCCTAGTGGACAAGCACAAGACGGCTTTCACCACAGACTTCGGAACCTTTTGCTATAGGGTGATGCCATTTGGATTGAAGAACGCCGGGGCAACATACCAGAGAACGGCTACCACAATGTTTCATGATATGATCCATAAAGGGCTAGAAGTATATGTGGATGACATGGTGATCATGACAAAAACACAAGAAGAACATACAGAGATGTTGGAAAAGTTCTTCGCAAGGGTCAAGCAGTACAACTTGAGACTCAATCCCAAGAAGTGCGTGTTTGGAGTAACAAAGGGGAAGTTGTTAGGTTTCGTTGTAGGACCTAATGGGATTGAGGTTGACCCCGACAAAATAAAAGTCATTCAGGACATGGAACCGCCAAGAACAGAACGTCAGGTGAGAAGCTTTTTGGGTAAAATTCAGTACATCAGCAGGTTCATTTCGAGGTTATCCATCACCTGTGCTGCAATTTTCAAGCTACTGAAGAAAAATCAGCCAGTCAAGTGGAATGAGGACTGCCAGAAGGCCTTTGACCACATAAAGAAATACCTGATGAATCCACCAGTGCTTAGTTCACCAAGACCAGGAGAGCCTCTAATCTTGTATCTATCCATAGAAGATGCAGGAGTGGGAGCAATGTTGGTACAGCCGGACGCTGCTGGAGTAGAGAAGGCCATTTACTACATCAGTAAGAAACTACTGCCTACAGAGGAGAAGTACAATCTGATTGAAAAAACGTGCATGGCAGTAGTGTGGTCGATAAAGAAGTTGAGACCATATTTTGATTCCTTCAAGGTCACTTTTGTCTCCAAAATTGATCCTCTGAAGTATTTGCAGAAATCACCTACTCTAGAGGGACGGTTGTCTAAATGGTTGGCTCAACTGTCTAGTGTGGATGCGGACTTTGTAACGAAGAAAACGGTTAAAGGTCGAGCTATGGCAGAATTCCTGGCAGAAAATCTAATTGCAAGTGACGAACCTTGGGAATTGGAGTTTCCGGATGAGTACCTACTATGCATCGAAACAGGAGCTTGGAGATTGTATTTTGACGGATCAGCCAACAGAAATGGAGCTGGAGCTGGTATCGTAATCGAAGCACCTAATGGCGAAGTTACCACGATGTGCAAGAGGCTGTTGTTCCCGGTCACTAATAACATGGCGGAATATGAAGCATGCATCATGGGGATGGAAGCTCTCCTTGCGTCCGGTGCTAAGGAGGTCGAAGTAATGGGAGATTCGTTATTGGTTATTGAACATGCTAACGAGAGATGGGGGGTAGAGGAAGAAAGACTGCAGCCCTATGTTGAGTACTTGTTGAAAAAGGCAGCACTATTCGACAAGATCACTTTCACTCACATAGGAAGAACCTATAACAGAATTCCAGATGCCTTGGCAAACTTAGCATCGGCTTGGCAAGATTTGAGTAAAGTTCCGAAGAAGCCATTTATCATTACCACGGCTAATATCCCGTGTTATAAAGAACATTTTGTGAACCAGATAGAGTCGGAGGAAGAACCATGTTTCACAGATATTCTGAGGTACATGAAAGACGGTACTTTTTTTGATGATGCTACGAAAGAAGACCGTACAGTTCTCAGAAAAATGGCTCTGAATTATGTTCTAGCCGATGGTGAACTCTACAGAAGAGCTTGGGATGGAATGTTGCTGAGATGTTTGAGCAAGAGAGAAGGAGAAGACATAATGAGGAAGGTGCATGAAGGAGTTTGCGGTACTCACTTAAGCGGCATGAGCCTAGCAAGAAAAATCATGAGGCAGGGTTATTTCTGGGTGCAGATGGAAGGTGACTGTGTTCAGTATGTGCGTCATTGTAAATCTTGTCAATACCATGACAATAAAAGCCACTTACCTGCTGTTGAACTCCACCCGACAACTCCTTCCTGGCCTTTTTCTGCATGGGGTATAGACATCATCGGCAAAATTTCACCAGCAGCATCCAACGGCCATCAGTATATATTGGTTGCAGTTGACTACTTCTCTAGATGGATTGAGGCTCAATCTTACAAAACCTTAACTGCCAAACATGTGGCTAGATTCATCGAACAAAACATTTTCTGTCGCTATGGTGTTCCCCATCACATAGTTACAGATAATGGTTCTCATTTCCAAGCAGATGTTGGACAATTGCTTTATAGATATAAGGTTGAGCATCACCATTCTTCTCCTTATCGCCCTCAGGCTAATGGTGCAGTAGAAGCTGCGAATAAGGAGATCAAAAGAATCCTATCAAAGATGTGTGAAAGGTACAGAAGCTGGGCTGAGAAACTTCCTTTCGCGCTCTGGGGACATCGCACTACATTCAAATCAGTGAACGGAGCTTCTCCTTTCGAACTTGTATACGGAATGGAGGCAGTGTTACCGGTAGAGCTCGAAAAGAAGTCTCTCAGGGTTTTGATAGAAGCTGGTCTGACCGAAGAGGAATGGGTCAAGAAGAGATATGAAGATCTGGCGTTCTTAGACGGGAAAAGACTAAATGCTCGATTCCAGGATCAAATGAGAAAAAGAAGAATTGCTCGTTTCTACAATAAACGAGTACATCAAAGGGCCTTAAAGAACGGAGATTTGGTGTTGATCAGGTTATTAGACCATGAAGCCCAACATCATCCTGGTGGGAAATTTAAACCCAACTGGCATGGACCGTTCAGGGTTCACAAACTGTCAGCAAAAGGCACCACTGAATTGGTCACTATGGAAGGAGAACCTGTCAATCGAATCGTCAATTAAGACCAAATGAAAAGATTTTACGTCTGAAATGATGATTTCGAAAAAAAAAAAAGAGCTAAGTTGAAAACCCGAAAGGGCGGCTTAGGCAAAAATTAAGCTCGCTAGGTTGAATACCCGAAAGGGTGGCCTAGGCAAAAGTTAGAGCATAAAAAATATATATATAATAAAATTTTCAGGATCAACGCGTGGTGCTTAGTTTAAATGCAGAATTCATGCCATGCGTTCGTGATAAATGTGTGATTAGTTACTCAACGCCATCAACCCGACTTGAAGGAGAATAGGAAATCGAGTAGTTAGAGTAAATGACCATTGTATCAGAATAAACTTCTTTTACTTCTGTATAATGTTGAAAAGAAGAAAGATTAATAAAAGATTTGAAGTTCAAAATTTTTCTTCTTATCACGGGGATATGGTTGAAGGATGCAAGACCTTCCTCTCTGCTTACTTGATCCAAGATCGACTCATTTGATCTAAGATGTTCCGACTGTTGGCCCTGCTTAAACAATGAACTCTTTTAAGACATTGATCAGAGGGACGAGCACCACTTTCTCAGTGATTTCCCTGGAAAGATCAATGTAAAACCACGAATAAACCTTAGCGCTTATATAGGTTCATGCATACATAAAGGAGTTACATTTGTTATTTTTGTTTGATTTGTGCAGGTAATAAAATAATCACTCCATTCTTTGTTGTTTCCAAGAGTAAGCTTTTATTTTATTTTCGCAAAATAATCTTTACTTTACGAACTTTCGTTTGTTAACCCAAGGGCAGGAGGCCCAAATAACTAACGCAACAAATAATTCCAAAGGAAAAAAGTTTGTTGTATGTTGTTGACTCATGTGTGCAGGAAGCAGAAACAAATAAAGGCAGAGCCATCAAGGTCATTAATTGAAAGAAAAGCAGATACATTTAAATAAAAGCTCATGGCCCGGGTACAAAAGGAAAAGAAAAGACAACGACTTATTCTAGCAGGGCCTATCAGCAAGGGCCAGTCCTCACAGGGCACGACATCATTGTGGGGTAAAGAACCAGTTGACATACGCGGGTGTCACGGTATCCTGCATCGTTCCTTCATCTAAATACACAGTGTTTCGATTCCGCCAACGGTCAGCCAAACTGATCAGCAGATGTGATGTTATCAGACCGCTCTCGAAGTTATAGACTCTGGGAACGCGCTGTATCATACCATATTGACGGCTGATCCTGTCAGGAAAATAGGCTATGGAACGATCCAGACTGGCATACAACACATAGTTGAGATTCATACTTCCAGTCGTGACCAATCTAATTCTCCACCAGGGACAAATCCACCGAATTGTCGGGTTATCCCCAAAGTCAAAGTGTCCTCGAGTCCGAGACCGAAAGTTGGCAGGACCATAGGTTGAAATCAAACGAGCAGGAACCGGAAGAAGTAGACTTAACTTGTCTAAAGCCCAGACCTGCAGCAATATTGGACAACCGCGATGGTGAATATTGAAATTGGTGATATGAAGGGTAATATCCCTTACCCAACACATCGTTTCTCCCATGATCGTCATAAAGACAGTACGACGGTATAGCTGCATGTCACGAACTACTGTCAGAAGTCGGAAATCTCCAATTCCGGGTTGACGGTTCTTCAGGGCATATACATTCAGCAACAAGCTCGAATCCAAGAAGGATCCATATTCATGGACAGAACCTTGTTGAGAAAGGGCTCCAAAGGTAGACCCTGGTCCGTGTCTATGCCATCAGGGAAATAAACCGGACATAAGGCCATAATCTCAGCTATATTATACCTAGGACATGGGGGTAAAGCCGGAGTTTCGTCTTGATCAGGGTGATGATCCATCACGGCACAAATTTCTTCGTAGGTCGGAGTCACTTCAGAGTCTTCAAACCGGAAAACCATGGTATTCGGATTAAAATGAGTAACGAGCCAAGACAAGAAGCCATGATTAGGTTTTAGATCTTTGAAATACCTTAACCAGGCAAGTTGATCCATAGGGGGAATCTGCCACAAGTCATCAGAGATGGATTGGACGAAGGTTGAGACTTGGCTTCTGAAGGCCATGAAAAAGGGATTAACTAAGAAATTAATATGCTTTGAATGATTGGATGCGAAGGAAATGAAACGCCCATTTATAGAAGGGTAAAGGGACTGGTGAGTGAAGCATTGTCATCACTCGACTTAATGCCCACTGTCAAGAGTAGTTGAAAAGACATTCATGTATGGACTACTTGGGTTGGTGAGCATTTAAAGCTGCACTAATCAATAAGAAGGACGATTTGTACAATAAGGAGGTTGAATCTTTATTACCGCCTTAATCGCCCTGTCAGGTAAGTGATACGATCCACTGTTGTTTGGTGATTGATTTTTGTAGTATTTCGTTTTAAGTCCATTATTTTATTCTTTATTTCATTTTATTTCATTCATTTTATTTATAATAAATCGGTCCATGGACCACTAACAAGGTGCACCGTTTTTGCAAACAAACGGAACACCGTCCTTTTCTTTCGTATTTTTATATTTGTGTTTTATTTTTACAGGAACAAGACTTCGTAGTTGTGAAATATAAACGCATACAACAGTATAACAAAAAAATGTGTGTAAATAATACCATGAAAAGAAAATAAAATAACTGTACAACCATCCAAAAAATAATCTAACACTACAGAATGTTCAAAATGTTTAAAAAGTCCAAAAATGGAGGAGACGTGGAGTAGGACTACCGCCGCCTGCGGCTCGGACCAGCAACAGTCGGATAGGGTGGAGACGGTGGCGCGCCATCGGAAGAAGAACCATCCTCATCCTCTTCAGAAGAGTCGAGTGGGATGCCCTCAACCTCTAGTCTCGTCCGAAGCCGCTCCACTTCTGCCTGAAGCCGGCTCACGGCACTGGACTGACGGGACTGATGCCTCCGCAACCTCCCATTCTCCAGCTCCTGTAAAAGTAGACATGTGTAAGAAAGTTTACTAAATAATAAGAAGTAAAAAAGGTAAATGTGTGTAAAGTTCATACCAGCTCGTGCCGCTCGGAGTAGAGCCGACCAATGTAGGATCGGGTAAACCCGAACCGCTGGCAGATCTCCTGATATCTCTGGGCCGGCACCTGCAAACAAGGAACATCCATTAAAAGACTACTCAGGTAAAATGCTCCTAACTTTGTAAATTCGGTTTATGACTTACGTGTGTAGCGTGCTTAGGGTCCAACTGCACCGGAGGAGGAGCCTGCCGAAGATCAGCAGGAATAACGACGCCAGATCCCAAACCTAGACTAGGGTCCAACACCACCTCCATGTCTGGTGGGAACGGGACGTCACCCAACACTACACCGGCCGGTCCAGCCGGAGCCACCACGCCACCTGCCTCAGCCGCTGCCTCAGCTCGGTAGTGAGCCGCAGTCTTGTGCGTCTTCCGCTCCTGCATTAAGTTACAGAGAAAATAATGGTATCAGTGATTTGAAACAGTGAAAATAGTAATAACAGTAAATAAGACTGAAGATCAGATGAGTTACCTGGGTGTACTCGAGGACCTCAGGAAGCTGCGCCTGCATCCGAGAGGCGAAGTAAGAGGGGAAGTCACCGACGGACAGGAAATCGTTCGCCGAGAAGCCTTTGTACTCTACCTCCAAGTCCTCCTGAGTCAAGCCCTCCAGCAGACACATATGCCGAGGAGGGGCATGAGGCACCCTCCGCCGTGCTGGAGCTACTGGAGTGTCAAAGACTCTCTCTCCGAGAAAATACCGGTCGGCCCAATACCCGCTCATCAGCAGCCTCGACCGGGTGTGCAACTCAGCCACCTCCCGGCCCGGGTAGGTCCTCCAGGCCTCGCAGTCCCATGGAGTCAGGGACAGCTACAAAAGAAGGAGAAATCAGTATTTGTTGTGTATTAAGATAAAAAAAAAAAAAGAAGATAAGCTAAAGATTCAGAGGTTCTTCCTGTACTCACATCAGACAGCTCTCAATCGTTAAGGAAGCTCCGCCAGTACTCGGGATCCTCGCCACTGGCATAAGTGTGGTGGCAGTGGGCCAGATAGCGAGGAATCCTCCTGGACTCGACGGGAGAGTCGTCGCTCGGACCGCCCGGGTAGATACAGTACTCATAGGACCATACCTGCAGCAGAGAAAGGAATGACATCAGTTGGTTGGACGGTTGTTAATAACGAATAAAAAGGTGAAGAGTGAAAGAATTTTTCCTCCAGAGGTCGGATGAATAGCCAGTTCGACTCACCGCTACCACGGGTCTAGACATCCAGACCGTGATAGAGATGAGCCAAACCGAGTATGGCCCAGTCGAAGGACCCGACCTGGCTCAGATCCCGAAGACATGCTAGCAACGCTGGATCTCCCTTATTCTGGGAGGTGCATAGCAGTTGAGACGAGATAATGTAGAATAAGAAGGACCGAGCAGCCTGGTCCCTCTCCTCCCGAGTATATGCAGGAGCAGCAGGTCGGGCCTCCTCCGGCAACTCCCTCCAAGCCTCCAAGCGGGTCTTGATCCTCTCGGCCCAGAACCAAAAGACCGTCTCGTAAGACATGCACCCCTGTATGGTGTACCAGGTCTGCGTAGTGACACCGAGCAAGGAACAGACTAACTGGGCCCCAAGAGTGGCCGTCTGATACCGAGCATCCAGTGGGGGAACCGGGCCAGTGAAGCGCAGGCCAGTAATCGCAGCATAGTCCACGGATGTGAGAGTCATCTCGCCGAACCCGAATACGAAAGTATGTGTACAATCGTTCCACCGCTCCATCAATGCATATCGCATAGCGGGCGGGAAACGAGGCTAGGTGCGATGCAATCCTGCGACGTAGTCCCCGAATCCAGCAGCAACGACCCGAGCTCGCATAGGAGGGTCCAGCAAATCCCAGAAAGCGGAAGCATCAGTAGCCGATCCACCCGAGTGGGCCTTGCCCAGATTAACCTGTAAGAAAAATTTTTCAATTTCAATAAATACGATACTAACAATTATTTACCTTGTTATATGGCAGGAAAATGAATAAAACCAAAATTCGATTTGAACCGTAGCTGCGTCACGCAACTACAAAGTCACGTCATGCGTCCACAGAGTCGCGTCACGCAGCTTTGCCCAAATTGTTCACTCAGAAGTACAGCTGCGCAGCGCACCTCAGCACCCGCGCCATGCCACTCCACAGTTGCGTCACGCAACTGTTCAAGACTCTCACTCATTGATGAACAGTCGCGTCACGCAACTGTTCTTCCAAAGAACAGCTGCGTGACGCAACTGTCGAAGGTACGCAGTAGTTCAATTTCAACCTAATTCCACTATGTCTGTGTTATTTTCGTGCAATTTTCAGGGCAAAATCAAGTCGCCCAGAGCTACCAACAATCAAGTGTCAACAAATCAAGTTTTAATGCAGTAAAAGAGGGTCGATCCTAAGGTTCAAGGCAAGCTAGGGTTTCTGGCGCATCGAACAGTTGCGTCACGTAACTGTTCATTCTAGAACAGCTGCATCACGCAACTGTTCATCGAAGAACAGCCGCGCCACGCAACTCCTACCTGCGTGACGCGACTGTTGACGCAGGCCTAAACACAAAAATATAGTCTTATTTCTACAGCTACGAATCAAAAGCGGTAAAAAAAATAAAAAATAAAAATAAAAAAAAGGGAAAGGAAGGAATTTTTACTTACCTCGGACTGAAAGCCGCGCATCCGGCCCGTCTCATGCCTAATCGGAAACTTAGTACCCGGCAATGGAAGGAGCTGCAACGGCCGTGTCCCGGGGGTCAGCGGATTTTGGCTCACCGGCACCGGTTCGCCATCGAATGTCGGAATGTCGGGTAGGGCCCCGAGGGTCTCCATCTCCGGAGTATAGGCGGAGGCAGGGATTTCAGAGAGTTGAGACATCTTTTTCAGTTGAAAGTTCAGAGAATTCTTAAATTGCTTAGGGTTTGTGATAAGTAAAAGTGAATCGATTGAGAGTGAAAGTTACTTATAGTAAGCCAGTTGGGCCAAAGCCCACTCGACTGAGCCCAAGAAGAGAACTGGGCCCATTATCTCTTTTCGAGCCCAACACGCCCATGCGGCCCATTTCAAAAATCCACAACGGTCCACTTCGGCAATTTGACATCAATGTGCGGCCCGTACACTTCAGCAATCTTTGTCTACTCACCGCACAGGGGGCAGAAACATCAAAATTGCCCAGATCACCCACAGTTAAGTTTTCTTCCAACTACTGTATTATAAAGCATATATCTGAAAATGCAGATAATAAAGAATGGTGCGTTAAATCGTTCATACCGAAATTTTTGTTAAAATTTTTTGCAAAACAATTAAAGTTATGCCTACAAAGGTGGATATTTTTGGTCCTAGGCTGAAATTCCGGACTGGGGGCAAAAATATAACCTTTCACCTTAATGTGAATCTTTGCAGGGGAACGTATGGTGTTCCAATATTTTTCTAACAAAAGGCAAGGTTCGTTTGCACACGGATATTGCTTTTCTTTTTATGAACAATTTTCCAGGCCAACAGGTGATGGTTTTTCGAAGCCGATAGGTCCTTCTGATTAGTGATGGTGCATTGCGAAGTTAATCAGAACTATTTCAATTTTCGATCAGTGATGATGTATTGCGAAGCTGTTCAGGACTTCTTCCCCAGTCAATGATGTTGAGTTGCGAAGTTGACCAGGGTAAAATCAACGTCTTTCGGGCCGATTAAACCGAGCCTCGAAGATGCCTTTTCAAAATCGACTGGAGCCGACAAAGCCGACCAAACCGAGCTGAGTAGGTGGCCAGATCAAAGCTCTTCAAGCCGATCAAACCGAGCTTTGAAGACTTTGTCATCAAATCAACGTCTTTCGGGCCGATTAAACCGAGCCTCGAGGATGTCTTTTCAGATTCAACGGAAGCTGACAAAGCCGATCAAACCGAGCTGAGAAGGTGATCAGACATTCAAAGCCCTTCAGGCCGATCAAACCGAGCCTCGGAGGTATCTTCAAAGCCAATCAAACCGAGCTTTGAATTCATACACATGTTGGATGGAAACTGACGAAGCCGATCAAACCGAGCCGAGGAGGTGACCAGATGATTGACTCAGCATCTTTCCAAGCCGATCAAATCGAGCTTCGGAGATGATTGCCTGATAGAAGGCGCGTCAATGGACCACTTTAACATTAATCGTTTATACAATTAATAATAAAGTGGGGGGAGCAAACTGTTGACGCGTGATTTTATGCCTCCACCTGACCCGATGATGATATGAGGACAAGGGATAAGGTATCACGATAAACCAGAAGTGTTTGAACCAAAAATTGAATCAAACCGCCCAAAGGAGCCTGACCCGCGTTAGGATTGCGTCACGCAGCTAGTACCTGCGTGACGGCACTCTTAGCTGCGTCACGCAGCTCTAACAGGGCTGACACCTCTGGCGCGCGCCCGTGCAACGGCCTGCACTGTTTGTATGGATACGCGGCAACTGTACAAAAAGTAAGTCGCGTCACGCAAGCTTACGAGTGCATCACGCAGCTTCTACCCGCGTGACGCGACTGCTCTGTTGCCCTAGCCATATAAATACTGCATTTTACAGCAAAAACGGGACCTTTTTTGAACATTCTTTGCTCTCATTTCCTCTGAAAAGGTAACCTTCTGAGACTAAGTTTTGGATCAACGACTAGAGCTTTTCCTCAAGAACTCAACTGAGTAAACTTGAGGAAGATTAGGTTATAGATATTCTAAGTTTAAGATAAAAAAAAAAAATACAAAAAAGGACAAAAAGAGGAAAAGAGAGAAAAGAAAGAAAGAAAAAGAAAAACGATTTATTTTTTATGAAAAAGTTGGGTAATGTCACGACCCGTTTCCGTGGGCCGGACCGGCACTAGGGCCCAGGTAAGCTTAAGGCCCCCGAAGCCCGTAGTAAGCCTGAAATACTAAAACTTTACCAGGTCAAAATAATATTAAACATTCAGCCCATATAATTATATTGTTTATCATACACGACTAATTGTATATAGTTTCTACAATTGCGGAGTCACTAACTAATAGCCATACATAGATTCTTATACATCTAGATACATAGCAAAATATTTATTGGTCTAGGAAAATTTTTCTTTCTAACTCTGTGACGAAGGAACATAGCTTCGTCGAATTAAAGAGAAACTTTCTTCCTGAAAAATTAAACAAGATATGTGAGCTTTCTAAGGAGTAATTATTATTGCACAACACACACATTCACACAGATGTATAAATATATATATATATATATATGTATATGTATATCAATCTAGTCCTCCGACTATATGCTCACGCAGCCAGTCACACAAAATGGCATGTCACCAGCACTCACAAACAATATCACCTTCAAATAATCACATCACGTGGAAATTAGTCAGTGGCGTCACCTAAATCCCCGACGAGCCGTCCTCTCAAACAGCCCATCCTCTCAAACATGTGCACCCGGGGAGCCAATCCCCCATATCTGGCCGACCGGTCTAATCCTCACTTGACCAGTCCTCTCAATATTTTATTTTTACATTCTCTCTTTTCTTTTCCATATCATCAACATCATTTCATCAGTTCATCAGGTGCACACGGGGGCGCCGATCTCCCATTTACCCGGCCGACGGTCCACTTTCATCAGTTCATCAGGATCCTTATTTATCGACCGTCCTCACAAACCCATGGTGACCCACTTCATCCCAACTCCACACAAACAGAGCACAGTATATACACAGTACAATTAATCAAGCATTTCAATTAGATGCAGACATATGGATCAGCTGAACATTGTAATGCAATGCACAATCAAACATCCATTCTCAAATGCAATTAAATAATTAAACAAATAATCTTAACAATAACAACAACGATAAAATAATAATAATAATAATAATAATAATAATCATAATAGACTATGATAATGATATGGTAGTTAAAGCACTTTATTTATTATGTATCGAATTGTAAAAATTATCTAATTAAACTTATTTGTTATGTTATCAATTAAAATCAGTCTAAAGTTCTACCGAAATTTCGGCAGCACCTCCCCTAAAAATGGGACTATCAACCTGTTTAAATATCCCAACAACACTAAGTATCATTCAATCAATACACACAGCCCATCCATCGGGCAATTAAACAAATCAAATTTCCCATCCTCCTTCAATTTCAACATCACCGCACAATCAAAATTATAATTTACAATAACATTATATCTAAACTACCTTAATCCACACTTAAATTCTATTAGATTTATTATTATCAAACTTTCCTAACAAATTTATGCAGTACTAGAATTAAATTTAATTAGTCAAATATTTTAATTAATCAATAAATCAACATTAATTCAAATTAATTTAACTACTCCCAATGACTAAAATTAAACTAACTAAAATTACTACATTCAATTAACCACAATTCATTAAATTAAATTAATTAACTAAAATTATTAAAATTGATTTATACCCCAAAATATAATTTTCTTGCAGGATTGGGATTTTACGCGTACCGGATTGAAACTACACGTGCTGGAAGCGATTGGACCACCTGAGATCAACGCAGGAGGGGCTGACTTGCAGTGGTGGCGCGACCTGGTGGCGGAGCAGCTGGCGGCGCAACTACAGGCGCGACAGATATGCTCCTGGTGGTCGGAGACTTGCTGGATCGACGCTCACCTGGACAAATCGGAGGAGCAACCTTCTGTCCCTGCTTGGCTTGAACGGAGAGAGGCGCCAGCGATGGCGGAGCTACTGCAGCGTGGAGCAGCGGCGAGGTGGCGCGACGTGGCTGAGCTCGTGATGGTGGCTCGCATTTCTGCTGGAGCTGTTGGGGCGCGACGCAGATGCAGTCACAGAGAAGAAGAAAGGGAAAGAAAGAAAAGAAAAGAAAGAAAGAAAGAAGAAGAAGAAGAAGAAGAAGAGAGGAGGAGGAGACGGCGGTGGCAGTGTCGGTGGTGCTGTGTGGGTGGTCAGGAGGCGCAAGACTGACTTAGTGAGGGAGATTAGCATTGAAGATAAAAGGGGAGGAGATGTTTCTAGATGGTTTGGGCTGGTTCGGTTCGATTCGGGTTCGAATCAGCCCAAATCTTCGATTTCCAACTGGTTTTCGGCTTTTTCAATTGGTTTTCGATTCGATTCCTCACAGTATTCGCACTAAAATATTAATATAAATTTCCAGGCTGTCGATTTATTAAATTTAAATGAAAAAATCTTTGAAAATAAAAATTCGGGTTATTTCAGTCTTCCCCCCTTAAAAAAAAATTCGTCCTCGAATTTTGAAAATAACAAGAAACTAGGATGCAATAGTTGTTTACGACAATTGTGGTTGTGCTTCTCACATAATGCTGCAACTGCTAAAAGTTATGACATTCACATTCAGGAGAATAATTGTCCTTCTAAGCAGCTAGAAGGGTGAATCAAGACGATGGGGTATATATTTTTGAGTTCGTTAGTCAGAGCGGCGAAACTAATTTCTTTATTAAATTTATTAAGATAAACCAATGAACAGATCTAGGAAGAAAATCTAATATATAGAGAGGGTAGGATGATTATAAGATGAATCCATCCCCAAAGTTATCTACCTTAACCATTTTCCAATGAAAGATATATAATCTCCTTTCAAATCCTACTAATGAGAATCCTCATAAAAACAAATAGTACATCAACTATTTATAGAGAAAATTTACTTTCACAATCAAGTCCCCATTTTAGTTATTGACTTCTTTATCCCTCTTTCCAATTTGTCATACCATACCATTTCTTAACTAATTATGACAAGAACTTATGCAACTAGCCAAGTAAGTTGTTGCCATGCCGGATAATTCTTAATTTCTTTTTCTAAAATTTGCAAACACCATTCTATTATCCAACTCCTGATTCACTATGTCCTTTGTTGTATGTTTATTCTTAATCCCATGAATGCCTATGAATATTCAGATAATAATATCATTGGGTTATTCCTTTTCTCCAAGGCTATCGTAATGTCTCACCTCCAAAATTTGTAAACTTTATACCTAATACGATATCCTCAACCTTAATTATGTTCCCTCTATATTCTGTACTCAAACAAGGTTAATACCTCATTGAATCCTTCCACATCAGAATTACAATGTACCAGTCCTCGAATGGATTTAACTAATGAAGTATTCCCTTAAACCACAAGATATATCGTAAACTGCCAGTTATAAAACAATTATATTCATTCAAATTTATTCTAAATTCTCTGGTTATTCTTATACCAATCTACAGTATTCAAATGAATAGTAAATTAAAACTCAGCTAGTTTGTTATCAAATGCAAATATTCCTAATAACTTTAGGTTCTACTATGGTCATATTTATAACTTTCCGTCCTCATTTAATAAAATAAGCAACTTACAATAATGCACTAAGTAATAGGAATTCCTCATTCTAACTACTTTGCAACAAGAAATTGTATTCACTCACAGTCATTGTCATCTTAAGCTGAATCACATGATTCTTTATCAACTCTCATTCTCAGTTATTCTTATCCACAACACTTGGCACTTGCACATAGTATATCTATAGGCTTCATATATAAATTCGGTTAATATAACTCGTACATTATTATTATACTCAATCCATAATCTAGTCTAGCTTATTAAACATCCTACATGTACTAAGATCTTAATTATACCCTATCTAATTTCACCATATTAATTCCTGGGTCATACTAATTATCCCTTAATGTCCCATATCATTCATCAATTCACTTAACTATCATAGTCCATTTATATAACGTAATTATCTTAATTTCTTAATATAAGTCATTTACCTTTGCTCAGATCATAGAATCTCTCACTAAACAATAGTCCTTATTTATAACTGACATAACATCTAGAATGCAACCACTAGTTTAAACATAAAAGGCTAAATCTCGTTGCATTTAATTCATAATCACGTTTTATTAAATCATACGGTGCCACAATCCACACAATCTCTGTCATTATTTATAGAAGGCAATTTATTTCTTACTAAAAATCACAACATACTTTTCTTATAACCACAATAATTTAATTACTCCTTATATTCTCACACAAAAAAAAATAGTTGATGAATATCACAATACACTTTACTTTACCAAGCAGTGATTATTCATAAATAAAACTCACTTCATACAATAATTCCACCAATATTATTCTTTCTGAAAAATTACTCCCACCAATTATTATAGCGAATTACACCAAATCCTTCAATATTCAAACCTTATAAAAATCATTTATGTACTTCTACTAATTAATATATCTATTCCATCTAGAAACATATTTACCTCAATAATTATAAGAAATTCCACTAACCAACATCATGTCAATTTCATCAAATACATATAATAATTCAATACTCTAATTAAACACATTCTAATGTCCTCGAATCCGAATCATTTAGTTTTCTTATCAATTCACACTAACAACTCATTCTCAACATATATTTTCCACAGGCACACATATACTCACGTTCCTGTATTTTTATATATGTATTTCCATATCCAACACGTATTAAATACACTAGCATACTTTTATCATTTATCATTTAACTTCAACCTATTAATCATATATCACTTATTTTCTTACATAATTACATTATTGAATTATTTATTCCATAGAGGAAAAATTTAAATTTTAACCTAAGGACACAGTTTCCATTAGAAAGAGTACACTGGTTGATCAGGCCACTGCACTTCCTTCTAATTTCTCCTGTGTTTCAAAGCTTTGATTAACTGTTAATATAATTATTTTTCCTCATTTATTTCTGTATTTATTATTATTATTTATTTTATTTATGATTTTGTAACTACCTTAGTGCACAGTGCGTCCACCTGCACCAAGACCATCTTTTATTTAGTGTCACTCCTTTGTTGGTTACGGCCGATCCCAACGTAGGAGTTTTATATTCAATTTCCTATGTTCCGCAATTGATTCCTAAGGCCCAACTTAATGCTCTGATACCAACTTTGTCACGACCCGTTTCCGTGGGCCGGACCGGCACTAGGGCCCAGGTAAGCTTAAGGCCCCCGAAGCCCGTAGTAAGCCTGAAATACTAAAACTTTACCAGGTCAAAATAATATTAAACATTCAGCCCATATAATTATATTGTTTATCATACACGACTAATTGTATATAGTTTCTACAATTGCGGAGTCACTAACTAATAGCCATACATAGATTCTTATACATCTAGATACATAGCAAAATATTTATTGGTCTAGGAAAATTTTTCTTTCTAACTCTGTGACGAAGGAACATAGCTTAGTCGAATTAAAGAGAAACTTTCTTCCTGAAAAATTAAACAAGATATGTGAGCTTTCTAAGGAGTAATTATTATTGCACAACACACACATTCACACAGATGTATAAATATATATATATATATATATATGTATATGTATATCAATCTAGTCCTCCGACTAGTATATGCTCACGCAGCCAGTCACACAAAATGGCATGTCACCAGCACTCACAAACAATATCACCTTCAAATAATCACATCACGTGGAAATTAGTCAGTGGCGTCACCTAAATCCCCGACGAGCCGTCCTCTCAAACAGCCCATCCTCTCAAACATGTGCACCCGGGGAGCCAATCCCCCATATCTGGCCGACCGGTCTAATCCTCACTTGACCAGTCCTCTCAATATTTTATTTTTACATTCTCTCTTTTCTTTTCCATATCATCAACATCATTTCATCAGTTCATCAGGTGCACACGGGGGCGCCGATCTCCCATTTACCCGGCCGACAGTCCACTTTCATCAGTTCATCAGGATCCTTATTTATCGACCGTCCTCACAAACCCATGGTGACCCACTTCATCCCAACTCCACACAAACAGAGCACAGTATATACACAGTACAATTAATCAAGCATTTCAATTAGATGCAGACATATGGATCAGCTGAACATTGTAATGCAATGCACAATCAAACATCCATTCTCAAATGCAATTAAATAATTAAACAAATAATCTTAACAATAACAACAACGATAAAATAATAATAATAATAATAATAATAATAATAATAATCATAATAGACTATGATAATGATATGGTAGTTAAAGCACTTTATTTATTATGTATCGAATTGTAAAAATTATCTAATTAAACTTATTTGTTATGTTATCAATTAAAATCAGTCTAAAGTTCTACCGAAATTTCGGCAGCACCTCCCCTAAAAATGGGACTATCAACCTGTTTAAATATCCCAACAACACTAAGTATCATTCAATCAATACACACAGCCCATCCATCGGGCAATTAAACAAATCAAATTTCCCATCCTCCTTCAATTTCAACATCACCGCACAATCAAAATTATAATTTACAATAACATTATATCTAAACTACCTTAATCCACACTTAAATTCTATTAGATTTATTATTATCAAACTTTCCTAACAAATTTATGCAGTACTAGAATTAAATTTAATTAGTCAAATATTTTAATTAATCAATAAATCAACATTAATTCAAATTAATTTAACTACTCCCAATGACTAAAATTAAACTAACTAAAATTACTACATTCAATTAACCACAATTCATTAAATTAAATTAATTAACTAAAATTATTAAAATTGATTTATACCCCAAAATATAATTTTCTTGCAGGATTGGGATTTTACGCGTACCGGATTGAAACTACACGTGCTGGAAGCGATTGGACCACCTGAGATCAACGCAGGAGGGGCTGACTTGCAGTGGTGGCGCGACCTGGTGGCGGAGCAGCTGGCGGCGCAACTACAGGCGCGACAGATATGCTCCTGGTGGTCGGAGACTTGCTGGATCGACGCTCACCTGGACAAATCGGAGGAGCAACCTTCTGTCCCTGCTTGGCTTGAACGGAGAGAGGCGCCAGCGATGGCGGAGCTACTGCAGCGTGGAGCAGCGGCGAGGTGGCGCGACGTGGCTGAGCTCGTGATGGTGGCTCGCATTTCTGCTGGAGCTGTTGGGGCGCGACGCAGATGCAGTCACAGAGAAGAAGAAAGGGAAAGAAAGAAAAGAAAAGAAAGAAAGAAAGAAGAAGAAGAAGAAGAAGAAGAGAGGAGGAGGAGACGGCGGTGGCAGTGTCGGTGGTGCTGTGTGGGTGGTCAGGAGGCGCAAGACTGACTTAGTGAGGGAGATTAGCGTTGAAGATAAAAGGGGAGGAGATGTTTCTAGATGGTTTGGGCTGGTTCGGTTCGATTCGGGTTCGAATCAGCCCAAATCTTCGATTTCCAACTGGTTTTCGACTTTTTCAATTGGTTTTCGGTTCGATTCCTCACAGTATTCGCACTAAAATATTAATATAAATTTCCAGGCTGTCGATTTATTAAATTTAAATGAAAAAATCTTTGAAAATAAAAATTCGGGTTATTTCAGGTAATCACGCTTTTGGGATCGTGAAAAATTATACCAGTGCATGCAATCCTCAAATCTGAGGGCTAGGTAACGATTCTAACTTTCCTTCTTCATTTCTAATATTCTATCTCTTAAAAATCTCATTTTCATAGTGTTTAGTTGACCTATTATTGATAAAACGTAAGTTTTCCCATTGTTGAACATTCCTGTGTTGGTTTTAATCGCTTTTAATAAAAAGACCACGTAGAAAGGTAGTTTGAAAGGTAGTTGCGGACCAGAGCAGCCGCGTCACGTAGCTACTATCTGCGTAACGCGACTGTTCACGTCCAAAAGCCCTTAGTCCGGATTAGACCACCTGCGTGACGCAGCTGTTCGTGCGCTCAGTTATATTTTGTTTTATATTTGTATTTAACATTTCACGGTAAATAAATAATCAATATGTCTGAATATTTTGAATGAACCATGAACAGCTCCGTCACGTAGCTAGGAGTTCCGTCACGCGACTGTTCTTCATAGAACAGCTGCGTGACGCAACTATTGCAAATCCCAGAATAAAAGATAAGAGTTGCGCCACGCGACTGTTCTTCCATAGAACACCCGCATGACGCAACTGTCTTCCAACTTCAGGCTTTTCTTTTTATTTGTTTTTCTTTAATCTCACTTTATTAAATAAATTTCTAAGCTTAATTCAGGAAATAATCAACAATGGGTAAATCGAATTTTAATCAAATTAAGTCAATTAATCTATTGTGATAATGGTATTTTGAGATTTAATATTTGTTATTTCCCTTTAATTATATTACTAAACTCGGTTTGTGGCCCGCCTTTAACCATAAGGCAAGAGCGGGTCTTTTAATTTTATTTGATATGTATGGTGGGTGAATGATGGATATGATGTTTGGTTTATGGATGCATGCAATGAGTGTATTTACTTGGGATGGTTAATTAATTATCCACATAGAAACTCGGTTCGATTTGTTCGGGTTGGGTTTAAATAATTGGCTTTTCTAAAATAAAATCAATTAGAAATCGTAAGTTAGAAGAGGCCGGTTTTCCGGGCGTCAACTTCCAACGGGCCGACGTACCTAATTCCCTTACCTAGAATCGTACTCGGTACGCCTGACCAGTTTTCTTTCAAATAATTTGGCCTTAAATAAAATTGGGTTTAAAATGGAGTCATTTAATAAAATTAAAATAGAAACGGTCCCATTGCCGAAAAAATGGGTGGCGACTAAAATGATTTATAAGACCGATTTATCGGCATCGCATATCCAAAAGGTTTTATCATCTCTTTTTCAAAACAAAATAATAACAATCAAAATGCCGATTTCGAGATTGTTTCGGGGAAAACATGAACTAACCAATGAATGAATGCTTTGCAAGGTAATTGGACCAATGAAATGTTTAAGTGATTTTGACTTGCCGCTCGGGGTTAAATCCCAAACGTGCCTACTGTGAACCCCTTCCCCAAATGTCATATAGGCGTGTGATGCATATGATGAGAAGAAATACACGTGATGTGTGTGAGTCGCCACCTTGTTTAATTATTTTAGGGTAAACTAGGAAAAAACCCTAAGTGACTCCATTTTTAATTAACCTAGTTACTAGATTAATTATCCCAATGATTAAGGCACAATCTACGAACCCGAGATGGATCCCGAGACTATGTCATGCCGATAAACTAACCGATGAATGAATGCTTTGCAAGGTAAACGATGGATTAATGAAATGTTTGAGTGATTTTGACTTGCCACCCGGGGTGAAATCCCGAACGTGCCTACGTACTTCCGTTTGAATGGAAGATCCAAGTCAACGTAGTTCGATAGGCCTCTTTTAGAGGGCTTTGAATGATATGCTTAATGCATGGGTGTGTGTATGCTTAGTGCATGATTTTGTGTATGCTTTGTGCATTTTTGTGTGTATGCTTTATGCATGAGTGTGTATGCTTTGTGCATTTTGTGTGTATGCTTTATGCATGAGTGTGTATGCTTTGTGCATTTTGTGTGTATGCTTTATGCATGATTTTAGGCGTTTTGCCAAAATTGATTGATTTTTAGGCATGTT